>NW_027514388.1:0-300000 GCF_048772815.1 Callospermophilus lateralis | reverse complement strand
TCATGTTCACTGGAAAATAAGAAACCATATCCTCCAGGTCACATAGATGCAGACCCAGATTTTATTGTCTCACTACAAAGGAAGCTAAAGCTCCTGAAAATAACGTATGTTTCAAGTGCCCAACCTCAGAGGCAGTTTCTCAAGATGTCTTTACGCCAGCAGACCTCCATGTTAGAGGAGTGTTTACCATGTCCCTTACTTTTGGAAACTCCTCTACCACCTCCAAGGTTCTGAACTCTGAGCATTTTCCACTCAAGATATGTATTCACAGATTTTCTAACTCTTCTATTCTAATTGTGACTTACTTCAGGCGAAGGTAATGTCAAGGATTTGTTCTGGATGAGAGTGGGAAGATTTTTGTGTAGCATATATTTGCATACACATTTGATTCATTATTCTATTTTCCATTTGAAATACTGATCCCTGACACTAACTCATAACCTACTGGACTCTGACTACTACTCCTAATATGATGGAGAAAAATAACCCAAACAGAATAGAAATCCAAGCAGTTCAGAGGAGGCACGGTGTATAGTTGGACTTGCCTTTTGCATAAAAAAGGGTAGGTGTTATAAATCTAGTCAATTTTCTGTTGAAATAGTTATCCATGTGTTTTTAAAGTTAACAAATATGTGAATTCCTGTCTCCCTCTCTCTGTAGCCTATTCAGCACATGTATTTTTATATGCACATATAGAATCCTACCTGGTATCACACGTACATTCTTGTGAGGTGGCTGACTTGGCAGATACAAAATGTGAGAAGAGACTACTCCTCCTAAATGCTGTTGGAACTGAAAATTCAATGTATGCGTAAACTTCCTAGTTAAACAACATTATACATAAATCTATCTTCAGTAACATGAATATTTTTGAATCTGTGGATGATGTATATTTCATGGTGAATTTCAATTGGCATATATATTGCTATTTTTATAGTCTCAGTTTGTGTGTGTGTGTGTGTGTGTGTGTATATATATATATATATATATATATATATATATATATATATATACTCTCCAGATTTTTCAAAATATGAAATGTATGAGTCTTATTATACACTCCCTGAATTCATTCATGTTCATGTATGTGGATTTATAATCAACTTTTCACAAGATTATTCTCAGAAATACTCATCTACCTGAAATACATATTTGTTTCCTAGTACTGAAAACTAACTTCAGTGAATGGTGCATACAAATTCTAATATTTCTACATTAACGGACGCAGTTTAACATCAATTCAAGTAGATTCCTATGGGACATGATGTGTATTTTAACGTTCATTTTTATTCAACACTGGTACATTACTATTTCTTCAATTTCTGCACATCATCGTATATATTTATCATCCACAAGTTAGCAAATATATAGGCGTTTGTTTCACTTTAAATCACTTTCTGCTTCAGAACACATGCATACCTCCAGGTTTCTGGACTGGTCTTTTCATGAGACTTCTTTCCAAACACATTATTTTCAATTTCCATAATCACTTTTGAAGCAAAACTCAAACACTCTTCATGAAAATCCATAACCCTAATATTTCATTCAGATGTATAACGGGTAGGATTAAATGTAGTATATCAATATAAGGTTTCCTGTATATTTTCAGATATCAATTCAATCCATTATTTAAAGTTGGAACCAGTAATATTATTAATTCACAGTATTGTCTATTCATGCATTATCTCTATATTCATAGACAAATGGTACACCTATTTCTACCCAAAATACTAATTCATATATCTTCAAAATATTGCTCCCAGAAATGGTGGAAGAAAAACTCCTATTACCTGATCTACATATATTATTTATTATAGTAATATTCTGGACACACATAGGAATGTTCACACTTATGATTGTACCAATGTAAAGGTCGGGCGAGCGTCGGAAAAGAGACCACGAAGAGACTGTCTCATGCAACAGCAAAGGGTTTATTGGGGGTCCAGCATGCTGGGGCTCAGAGCTCACTTGAATAGAGAAGAGAGCCCTAAGAACAGCTTAAGCAGAGCTTATGCAGTTTACGTGGTGAGAGCAGGGAGGGAAATTTATTGATGGGTCAGGTCGAGTGAGTGGTTTGCATGCCAATGGGAGAGGGAGTACATTCAACAGTTTGGCAATTGGGGACAGCACATTCTGGGAACAAGATTAGCAAACAGTTTTCAAGATTTCATCAGTATTTTGTTAAGCATACAGAAAAACAAGAAGTTAAAAGTACATATTTTATTAACCTTTCATTCCCCACTTCTTATTCTGGTTAATTTTAATCATAAAAATGAGCATTGCGGGGTCTCACATTTTATGTCTTCTAGTGAGGTATATTGTTGTCTGATTACCATAAGTTTAACTTATCCAATTTAAGCTTGTAGAAAGGAAACTAGATGGTTGAGCAAACAGGGTCCTACAATTAGCAATGAAATGAGGATTATTAATGGACTGGCCAGGGCTGATAAAAGCGTAGTTAACCAGGGGGACTGTGTGAACAAAGACTCAAACCACCCTTTTTGTGCATCTCTCTCTTGTTGATGCTCTTCTAGGCGTCTTCTTAATTTACTCATAGATTTTTTTACAACTCCAGTATGGTCGGCATAAAATCAACTTTTTCCCTCAATGCAGCACGAAAGCCCCCTTCTCTCACGAAGAGGAGGTCCAACCCTCGCATGTTCTGTAAAACAATTTCAGAGAGAGAGGTTAAAGATTCCTATAAAACTGTGATGGAGGTTTTTAATATCTTTAAATTTTGGTCTATTGCTGCTTCTCATCGGGTCATTTGTTGTGTCACATGGACTAGGACAGTGCTTCCTGTGCCCACACCTGCAGCAGCTCCTTTTCCTAATAGGATGGCTAAAGTGAGGGATACAGGTTCCCAGAGGAACCGGGTTTTATGCCCCCCTATTTGATATTTAAATTAACCTGCCTCATGATAGAGCACTCTGGGAAACATCTGAACATTACATAATTAATCACATCTGTTGACCATTTTATGAAAACATAAACAATGTTTAAGTATATAGAATTATACTGTTGTAAGGACGGACAATTCAAGCACCTAAGATAGCACCGAAGACAGCGAAACATACCTATTTGGTTGCAACGGATTTAGAGGGCATTGCTTCTGTTGTAATCAATTAGTCACCTGATCTCCAAATTTAGGTAGTTTCCGAATTTTGTACCCAACATGTAAGGGAAGGGGCTCAGAAGTTCACAGTCTGCATAAGTTCACAAAAAGAAGTTTTCGTTTCTATTGTTTTTTTCATCTGTTCTGGGCAAGTTAACATTTTAAGGACACCTGGAGTGGGAGAGCTTTTTTCTTCTCTTATTTTTTTTTTCTCACTGCCAGCTGTAACAATGGAGCTCATTTGGTAACTTATTTATCTTAGAAATGTAACCATGTCTGTGAAGCCCCAGCTCAAGGCCAGAGGCCTTGTTCACATGTTTTGTGAAAAACTAGTAAGGGGGAGTCTAGCTTAGGAGTGCTGATTTTTCCAGCCAGTGGCCAAATAGAACAGGGAAACACGAAAAGGGGAAGTTTATCTACATTGAACTCTTTTATAGGGACTCTTAGGCTGAAAGTCCTAAAGTCAGCCATGGTGAAGACTGCTGGAGAAGGTCAGTTAAGACTTTTCTGTGGGCCTGGTATAGACGGGGAAGACAGGGAAGGCGGGTCTGAGAGCAGCACCTTGGGTCTGAGCATGAGGAAGGAAAGATGTAAAAGAATAATGGGAAAGGGGTATGGAATTTTCCAGGCAACAAAACTTGAGCAGTAGAACAGATAGAGCAGAGGGGAAGATGGGAGTTTGTATCCCAAAAAGCCTGTGAGGGACTTTAAATTCTTAGTAACCTGTTTTCAGTGATGACAGAGCAACTTTAAAGGCCATTTTCATTACATCTTGGATAGGGGTCTGAGGGCTCTCCTTAGCTGGTTTGAGCTTTGGGTTAGCTGGTAAGAGGACCTGGTGGGACCTGGTGTGGGCACTGACAGGAGAAGAGAGTAGTGAGTGGGTGGATGGGTACCTCAGTACCTGCTACCTCAGCAAGGGGGCAATAATCTGAGAACCGGCGGTTTGGGTTTTTGATCTAGTAATTGGAGGGAAGAAATCAGGTTGCTGAGGAGGGAGTGACAGCAGAGAGTCTGGAGCAGAAAGCTGAGGGTGAGGATCTATTGGATAAGCATAGTTCAGGATGTGAGCGAAGGAGGGAAAATGCCTCCACTTAGGGGAATTTCCTTCCACCCTTTGAGCACTTGCCGAAGTTAAAAAGGTCACGGAGAATTTTAGGATCTAGAGACCCCTCTGGGGGCCATCGGTATTGGTTGTGTAATTGGTAATATGGCCAATGCTGTGTATTGAATTTGATGAGGAGTTTGGGTTCCACCAGGCACCCCGTATGCTCACATTCCCATGACTTACAGAAGAAGTCGGCATTTCCCCCACACAGCCATGTCTGTTTGTGGCTTTGATAGTCCGCTGGGCAAACATAGTAATCTAGGCTAGCCAACCTGCATCTGGCTCTCGTGTCCCTACATCCATAATGTTTGTTTCTATTACCTATGATACGGAAAGGATTTATTGGAATTTTAGTTGGATCCCCTTCATCAGGGATATCCCAATAGGAAAGACCTATAGCCAGCTGACAAATGTCTGGGTGGAGAGATGGCCACCATGTCCCTAAAGGGGCTGTATGCAAGATAGACCATACTTCTTGTACAGTAGGATTTGTGATCAGCCATTACTGCTGAACAGGCTGATGAGGGTTAGGACTACTCTTGGCCAAGGGGAGAGTCTGTAGCCTTATCCACATGGCGAATACGCAATTTGAAAGTGTTACCAGTCTTTTCCAGTTTCCAGTCAGATTTTGGACAGGGCGCAGGCCAGAGATGAGAGACATGGATCCATGAAGTGATTCCGTCTACATTTACCACTGTAGGTGTTATATGTAGCACCTTATATGGTCCTTTCCAGTGGGGTTCCAGGGATGACACCTGATGTCGTCTAATGTAGACGAAGTCTCCTACTTGGTATCGATATGGAGTCCCCTCGTCCCCAGGTTGGTCGGCAGTGGCCAGATGTTTCCACAGATATTGCTGATTTCTTTCAAGAGCTTTAAGTCTGTCAAGCAAGGGGGTGTGGAAGGGATCGTTAGGTCTTAGAGTTTGGGTTAGGTCCCTTACTGGAGGAGGGACCATAGAGAATTTCATAGGGGGTGAGGTTACACAAGGAAACAGAGGAGTATGAGTATTTCTTGCATGAAACAGTGCATAAAGCAGGAGAATAGATCGATCTTTTATGCCGATCTCTAAGCTTGATTTTGTTAAGTCTCTTTAATGGTTCTATTATTTTTTTTTTACCTGTACTGAGCTCTGGGGTCTATAAGCACAATGTAATTTCCAATTAATCCCCAGGGTCCTGGCTAATCCCTGACTTACCAGGGCAATTAACGCCAGTCCATTATCAGACCCTATTGCCTTAGCCAGTCCGTATCTTAGAAAAATATCTTTCAGGATCTTCTTGACCACCATTTGTGCCATTTATTTTGTTGTTGTTGTTGTTTTTTTTTTTTTTTTTTTTGTGTGTGTGTGTGGGGGAAGGCTTCAATTAATTCATCCTGAAAATGTATCTACAAAGACTAGGAGATATTTAAGTCCATAACTTCCTGGCTTAATTTCAGTAATGTCCACTTCCAAGAATTGTCCTGGTCTGGTTTCTTGTAGGTGCTTTCCTGCAGGAAAGTTGGAAGGGTAAGCATTAACCAATTGACAGACCCGGCAGGCTTTTGTTACCCGTTCAGTTATTTCTTTCGCTCTGAGTCGGTTAGTGGAAAACTCTGTTCTTGATCCTTCAGGAATGCCTGCAGTTTCTTTGAACCAAGGTGAGTGAGTTGATGTACATTTTTAACTTAGTTTAGGGCTTTCTGAAAATGCAAGCTGGGCTCAGTGAAGTTGAGGGTTTCAGTGTCAGTGTCCTTAGATGTTATCAAAAGCTTGCTGGTGCTCAGGGGTCCATTAGAATTGGGCATCTCTCTTTAACAGCGGGTATAAAGGAGCAGCTAAGGACGCAAACGCAGGTATCCATAAGCTGCATAAGCCAGCAGTCCCAAGAAACTCTCTGAGTTGTCTGCTGTTAGATGGGGTTGGTATCTGCTCAATGGATTGTTTTCTGGTCTCAGTGAGCCATCGCTTACTGCCCCTAAGGGAATAGTCCAGGAAGATTACTTCTTGCTGGCAAATTTGGGCTTTTTTGGCAGAAGCACTATACCAGAGTTGAGCAAGCTCGTATAATAATAATTGGGTTCCAGACTCACAGTTTTTCTTGGTGTTGGCTGCCAGTTGCAGGTCATCGACATATTGAAGCAGGGTGACGTCAGGGTGCATAGTTCTGAAGTTGTTGGGGTCTCTGTGGAGGGCTTCATCAAAGAGAGTGGGGGAGTTTTTGAACCCCTGTGGGAGTCTAGTCCATGTTAGTTGACCAGACGTCCCGGTTTCTGGGTCTACCCACTCGAAATCAAATAGCAACTGACTATCTTTATGCAGAGGCAAGCAAAAGAAAGCATCTTTTAAGTCCAGAACAGTATACCATTTCCGCTCATGGTTCAGAGTGCTAAGCAGATTGTACAGATTATGTACTGTGGGGTGAATGTCCTGCACTCTGTTGTAGATCTCTCTTTGGTCTTGAACGGTGCGATAGTCCCCGGTTCCTGGATTTTTATACTGGTAACAGGGCAGTGTTCCAGTTCAAATGACAGGGCCTTAGGACCCTTAAGGCCAGATATTTCTGAATATGGGGCCTTATCCCATCTTTAGCTTTTTTGCTCAGAGGATATTTTTTGACATTGATGGGGGGGCTGAAGTTTTTAACTCCACTGTTATTGGAGGATGTTTCACGGCTACGTGTAACCCAGCAGTTTTTTTCCTAGGCATCTGCGTAATCTGTTATCCATTTCCGGGGTAGCTTGCCTGTTTGATCAGTCTTGGGGGGTTTGACAAGTTGATGTTCATCTTCTACTGACATAGTAAAAGCCGTGACTATAGGAGTTTTTACTGAAAAATTTAGAAATTTCACTTGGGGGCCTTCAGGGTTAAAAGTTATTCTGGCCTGGAGCTTTTTGAGCAGATGTGTGCCCATCAATGGGGTCGGGCATTCTGGGATTACTAGGAACGAGTGATGGATTTTTTCTTTCCCAGGTCCATGGTCCTCTTAGTTGTCTAAGCCCCATATTTACTGCCATTAGCCCCTTGAACTAGAGTCCTTTTTGTTTGATAGATGGCCCAATGGGGCCTTAAGGGCTGAGTATACTTACCCTGTATCCATTTCAAAGTTTAACCCCCCCGGCGAGTACTTTGTGTTCTTTTGGCCGGGCCAGCTACCTCCAAGGAAGGAGGGGCTGTGTGTGCCGTGGGGTAGTCACCTGGAGGGCGCTGGGCTGGCCTATATTCCTCCAATGGTGGAGATTCTGAGTCAGCAGCAGGGGTATCACTTAGAGGGTGTTTGGGGTTGGAGGACAAGGGCAGGGCATAAGGAGGGGGAAGAGAGTCCAGTAGAGTCTTGAGACTCAGGGACAACAGAGGGTGGAGGAGGGGGAGCAGAGGGTTTGAGAGATAGAAAAGTGGGAGAACCAGTAGGAGTGGGGACAGGGACAAGGAAAGGCTTCAACCATGGAAGAGGAGATTTGCAGAGGTCCTGCAAACTAAAGATATATTGCTGTTGATCTGGATGGCTATGTGGCCCCGGCTGAAAGACAATATCTCTGAGTTTTTGAATTAGTGTGAAGTAGAAAGATCCTTATGGGGGCCATCCGACTCCAAAGGTGGGTCATTCTGAGACACATAGAGTCTTCCAGATCTGACGTTTTACTGAAAAAAAGAAGATTCTGAGCTTTTAAGCAGACTTTGGTCCAGTGATCAAGGTTCAGGGACAGAGGCATTGAAGTGCTCTGTCCCATATGAAAGATACACAAATAGTGAAAGCAATGACACACGACACAGACAAGACAAGACAATAAAGACAGGCAATGGACGTCCAATACTGAGAACAGGACTGAGTAGCCAGGAAAACCTGATGGGCTGACAATACCGAATCCAAAACAAAATATCACTGAGTTTAGGAGACTATTGTTACTCGGTTTCCCGAGTTCTCTGGGGCGTCCCCCAGAGGCGTGGCCTGTGGCTCTGTGACACTTCTGTCAGCCACCGTCAGAGAGAGCTCATGCTCATCACCAATAGCCATTTTGCCCATCCCTAACCTGAAACCTGAAACAAGAAAGTGGCGCCTTACTTATCCTGAGATGAGCCTATTGGGGGTCTTTCGTCCAACGCTGCTGGAACTCGCTGGGGTCCTCAGATGTAATGGTCAGGCGACCATTGGAGGAAGAGACCACCAAGACACTGTCTCATGCAACAGCAAAGCGTCCAAAATTCTGGGGCTCAGACCTCACTTGAATAGAGCAGAGAGCACTGAGAACAGCTTAAGCAGAGCTTATATACTTTTCTTGAAGAGGGCAGGGAGGGAAGTTTATTGATGGGTCAGGGCAAGTGGGCGGTTTGCATGTAAACGGGTGAGGGTGTACATTCTGCAGTTTGGCAGTTGGGGACAGCACATTCTGGGAACAAGATTAGCAAAAAGTTTTCAAGATTTCAAGAGTGTTTTCTTAAGCATACAGAAAAACAGGAAGAGACAAGTACCTATTTTATTTATTTTCAACAAAGCCTAAATGGAAAGTGAGCATGAATTACTAAAAACATTCATGTCCAGGTTGCCTAATGCTCTCAAATGTCAATTCTATTGGTGACTACATATTTCTTTCTTCCTAAGGTTATATATTCAACCTCAACCCTGTTGAAAATGCCTAATCCTATGACTCACTTAATAATTTGCCTGATTTCCTAAGGTCTCTATTGATACCTCCTTTCCTACATATTTTCCCAAATTCATTATTGTGACTGACACTTAACATGGGCTGACATTAATATTCACTCTCTAACCAAAACCCTATTGGTAAAGAACTTTTTTCCAAATCTTATTCTCACCCTTCTTTCTAAACCTACTGACTATCTTCCTAATTCCACCGACTATCCCTTTTTGACTGGAGGTTCTCTTCGACATTCAATCATCCAAGGTACAACGTCCTATGCCATTGTGTATGGATTTATCTGAGACATTTGTGCAGAAAGTATAACATTGCTAAGTATCCCAATCAAGGTCTCAATGCCCTTCTGGGATGCAAATCTTACCTAGATTTCTGTTTCCATACTTTTAACTCACGTCTATATTCTTATAAATATCACAGATTCCCAATACCATTATTCATCCTGCAGAATGATTCCTAACCCAAATCGAAACTGTTATTAACCGTAACCACACAGTGATCTCTCAATCTAACTTTAGAGAAGAGCAGGGACAGAGTTGGCCTTAAAATATAGGGATGTAGGGGATCTTCCACTTGCTGAGAACCTCAAAGGTCCATGCAGAAATGATCCCTGAAGAAGATGTAGGCAGCTATGAAGGACCTGAGAGAGCAAAAGTCATCTTCCATTGCCAAAAAACCTGGTCAGGATGAAGGGATGTGGCTGAATCAGCCTCTCTCTTAATGTACAGGAGACGGACCAAACCAGGCCTTTGTGGAGCGCTGTTTCTTGGTGCCTTTGATTTATATATCATTCTAACTTGTGAAAATGTCACAGGAAGTAGGGGCAGCCTCCATCTCATGGAACCCATGGAAGCAACTGTTAGGACAAAGTGTTTGCCAAGGCAGTGACCTCATTAAATTCCTGAAGGAAGTAACCTACCTCACTTCCTTGGTGATGGAACACTTTAAACTTGGGATGCAGGAAGCCAGGCACTGAGAGCCAATCCAAGTCCCAGTCCCAGTGGGCTCACTTGTTTGGTGTTACTAAGGACAGAGTCAGTCTTTCTTCATACCTACTGATGTGAGGATGGCCACATGCCAGGGACCTTTCCTGAGAAAGTAGGTAGTGGCTCTCCACATGCTCCTGACAACGTCACAGAGTTGGCCAAGGAGACCAGATCTGAGAATGGATAGGCCATATCAGGGGAACATAGTATGACCCACCAGTCAAAGGACACTCTGGATAGTTACAAACCTACTTGGGGGAAGGAGGTGCCTTTGTGGGTGTGGGTGTGAGTTTGTGGTTTTGTCTCATGTTCTGAGAATAGGTAGGAAAGGTGGTTTGTTTGGATTGGAATGGACTTTTTCTAGTAAATTGTTTGACAAGGCGAGTGTTTCTATGTCTGTTTCTCCCACTGTGTCCGTGGTTGTAGACATTAGAAAAGAAAATGCATCAATGGATGTTTCCTGTCTTGTAGAAAGCTTCCCAGCATTCATCCTGCCCAATTAACGCATGGACTGTGGCTTGCCTTATGGATGGGCAACACCTACTATCTTACTACGTTTCTGTTTTCTTCCTGAATTCTGGCCACTCTCAAGAATTTGCTCATGGTTTTGTGTCCAAGATATGTACCACCTCCAAGCACTGTGACATGGCCATGTACATGATAACTGAAGGGAATGGGAGGATCTCAGAAAACTCAGATATCAATCTGACCAGTAAAGTCTCAGTGGAGAATCCTTGCTTTGGGCCATTTGCTTACCTATTGCTTCATTGCCCTGAATGTCAGGAAGGTCTTTGCCTCAGGCCACCCCTTTGTGAAGCCTTAAGAAAACAGTTTTCAAATGGAAATGAATGGGCATCACCTGTGGCTCTTTGCTTAATTGCTTCCAAAAGGGATGTGTCTGAATCAGCCTCGTGAACCTGTGTGAGGCTGCTGCTTAGATTCTTAACACCTGATGGATCTAAGGTAAGATTCCATGTGTGCTACAAATACAAAATGGTCAAAATAGCAGTCATTGTGTATGAAGTCTCTCGCCATTTTCTGTAAGGTTCCTGACCTCCATCCTGGCCTGCAAAGGCTAGACCATAGATGCTTGGGTTTTTTCATGACTCCCATTCATATAAAGAATTTATACCTGGCAGTCAGTAGGCCTCAAATTGGAGAAGTGGAGCAGTAATAAGGTCAGGCCTATTTGATCACTCCTGGTTCACAGGAAAGGTGTTTAGGCCACACTGACCTTAGGCAAAATAGGGGCGAGGGAGCATATTTTGGACAGGGTCTTGGACTTCACCCCTTTTGGAAATGTCCAGGCAGAGGATTTGATGAGTGTCTACATGGAAGAAGACGAGGGCTATGTGAAAGTGTTTTGGTTTTAATTGTGGTCATTTGTGTGGCAGTTGGAAGACATAACTGTGTCCACCATGGCTTGAACTTTGGTGTGATTCCCCTTAGAGACTGCGTTCTGGACCTGACCTCAGAGAAGAATTGCCATGAATTGTGTTGGGATTTCAGGAGGCCACGCATGAGAGTCCCCATTGGAAACTGAGATATAGGCCCAGGTGGCTCTCCACAGAACACTGGGAATCTCAGCTACGATGTCACATGATTTTATTCTGAAAGACTTGGCAACCATAGTTGAGATTCAAAACACACATGGACCTAGCATTGTAGACCTCAATGGGCCTGGCTTCATGTGACCTTTTGGCCACTCCATGGGAAGCCTTGCCTGTGAGAGTCCTCCAGAGCTTTCATTGAAATGAAATTCCTCACCATTTAATGGTTCCTGAAAGAATTGAAACTCACAGTGCCTCCAACTTCATCCTTGAAAAATGGCTAGATAAATACCATGAAATTTTTGAAATTCTTATGACCAAGTGGCACTGAAGAACATTTGGATGTGCAGTTGCTGATCATGAGTGTACCAGAGAGTGCCTTGATTGACTGGGTTTCATGAAAATGGTGTAGAAGAAAGAATCCTGTATGTTGGCGCCTGCTGAGTAGTGACCCAGAGCTGTGGTGTGCAGTTGTGTCATAAAATATCTTGGTGGGGCCATTTGGATCTGCCATTGACTTCCAAATGTCTTGTGGCAGACATGGTGCAGCCAGTAATCTGTATATGTCTGATCTCTTCATATAAAGGCATCTTGTTATATGGAGAGGTTTCAGGGCCGTGTTCAGAATCAGGTTGCAATGGTTGAGGGGGCAAGCTATGTGGGATATAAGCCTCATTGGTGGATTCTCCTGGAGACCCTGACCCACCACACGTGTGAGAAATCCCTCCAGCACTGAGTCCCTGTTGATCTCCTTGTATTTCATGAAGCAAATACTAAACCCCCAGTGCAGCAGCAAGAAACACCATGAAATGTGGAAGATGCGCAAATGGCTTCACATACCACATGGGGAGACACTTAGCCTTCAGTGACAACAGTTTCCCTACAAAGAGAGAATTCTGCACTCCTGCCTCATGTTCATTGGAAAATAAGAAACCATGTCCTCCAGGTCACATAGATGCAGACCCAGCTCTGATGGTCTCACTACAAAGAAGCTAAAGCTCCTGACAACAACATATATTTCAAGTGCCCAAGGTCAGGGAGAGTTTCTCAATAAGTTTTAGGCCGGCAGAGCTCCATGTTTGTGGAGTGTTTACCTGTTTGACCAGGACAGGAGAAAAGACCACTGACTCCAATTAAAATCAAATTAAAGCAAGCTTATTATTTTTCCACTGGCTGAGCTGCCTATCCCTCTCAAAATGGCAGAAACAAGACAGCAACCCCACCTTTCCTACAGCCCAGCTTTATAGTCCAGTAAGTTACACAAAAGGGGTGTTACAGATAACAGAACTCGGAGAAGCATCACGCTATTGCTAGTTTACCATTTTTTTTTTTTGCTGGCCCCATCATCAGAATTTATGAGGACCATTAGAGACTCACGAGAGTCGTTGTCTGGCCAGAGAAGGCCAATATATATGAGGTGTCACTAAATTTTCAGAGAGGGCTGCTATCTGGTCAGAGAGCCAGGCATGGGTGAGTTCAAGGCACGGACAGGCATTCTAAGCAGATTCAGAATCTGCAGTAATTTATAGGAAAGCAAAATTATCTTTTCATGACTTTGTGGCAAGATGGCTCCCAATTTTAATAAATGATCAGGTTGGGTTTATCATTCCCCCCCATTTTTTTTTGCTTTTTAATATTTTTTAAATTAATTTTTATTGTAGGTTGTTCAAAACATTACATAGTTCTTGATATATCATATTTCACACTTTGATTCAAGTGGGATATGAGCTCCCATTTTTACCCCATATACAGATTGCAAAATCACATCAGTTGCAGAACCATTGATTTACATATTGCCATTATGGTGTCTGTTGTATTCTGCTGCCTTTCCTATCCTCTACTATCCCCCCTCCCCCCTCCCCTCCCCTCTTCTCTCTCTACCCCCTCTACTGTAGTTCATTTCTCCCCCTTATATTTTTCTCCTTTCCCCTCACTTCCTCTTTTATGTAATTTTGTATACCCCTGAGGTTCTCCTTCCATTTACATGCAATTTCCCTTCTCTCTCCCTTTCCCTTTCACCTCTCATCCCTGTTTAATGTTAATCTTCTTCTCATGCTCTTCGTCCCTGCTCTGTTCTTAGTTACTCTCCTTATATCAAAGAAGACATTTGGCATTTGTTTTTAAGGGATTGGCTAGCTTCACTTAGCATAATCTGCTCTAATGCCATCCGTTTCCCTCCAAATTCTATGATTTTGTCATTTCTTAATGCAGAGTAATACTCCATTGTGTATAAATGCCACATTTTTTTTATCCATTCGTCTATTGAAGGGCATCTAGGTTGGTTCCACAGTCTTGCTATTGTGAATTGTGCTGCTATGAACATGGATGTAGCAGTGTCCCTATTGTGTGCTCTTTTTAGGTCTTTAGGGAATAGACCGAGTAGGGGAATAGCTGGATCAAATGGTGGTTCCATTCCGAGCTTTCCAAGAAATCTCCATACTGCTTTCCAAATTGGCCGCACCAATTTTCAGTCCCACCAGCAATGTACAAGAGTACCCTTTTCCCCACATCCTCGCCAGCACTTGTTGCTGTTTGACTTCCTAATGGCTGCCAATCTTACTGGAGTGAGATTTGCAACAAAATGAAACTGAATCCCTTACTCTCGCCATGCACAAAAGTTAACTCAAAGTGGATCAAGGAACTTGATATCAAATCAGAGACATGGCGTTTGATAGAAGAAAAAGTTGGCTATGATCTACATACTGTGGGGTCGGGCTCCAAATTCCTCAATAGGACACCCATAGCACAACAGTTAATAACTAGAATCAACAAATGGGACTTACTCAAACTAAAAAGTTTTTTCTCAGCAAAAGAAACAATAAGAGAGGTAAATAGGGAGCCTACGTCCTGGGAACAAATCTTTACTCCTCACACTTCAGACAGAGCGCTAATATTCAGAATATACAAAGAACTAAAAAAATTAGACAATGAGATAACGAATAACCCAATCAACAAATGGGCCAAGGACCTGAACAGAAATTTCTCAGAGGAAGACATACAATCAATCAACAAGTATATGAAAAAATGCTCACCATCTCTAGCAGTCAGAGAAATGCAAATCATTCCCCCTTTTTTAATGTGTCCCTTCCAAATTTTTGATAGGGTAGGGAAAGAGCAATGAGGGAATTTTAATCCCTCAGGTAACAGTCTCCAAATTTTTAGAACTCACCCAAAATTGGATTCCTGCTTTTACCTGACTTAATTAATTACTTATATTGATATTCTATTTATTTTTGGCTCCATAGTTGTAAGACGAGAGGCGTCACTCATTTTGGCTTCTTCTGAGCTGAGAGAGAGTGACGTGAGTGGGCACAGTATAAGGGACATGAGTTGCCTTTTAGAAGTCAGTTGAGGGACATGAGTTGCCTTTTAGAAATCAGTTCGTTTTGAAGTCTGGTTGGGGAAGAACAGGTTGTAAATTCATCTGGGGATGGGTTCTTCTGTGTGAGAAACAAGAACCATGAGTACTGAAAAAATGTTGCAGCAGCTGGAACATGTCACTGTATAGAAGTTCCCTCAGCAGGCTTTAATATTCCCAG
This sequence comes from Callospermophilus lateralis, assembly GCF_048772815.1. Taxonomy (NCBI): domain Eukaryota; kingdom Metazoa; phylum Chordata; class Mammalia; order Rodentia; family Sciuridae; genus Callospermophilus; species Callospermophilus lateralis. The sequence continues at coordinate 285,066 of NW_027514388.1, read as the reverse complement.
TTATCAGGACTGTCAACTTAATATTTAACATTTAGTGTTACAGTTATCCCTCTCCATAAGATACAGTTTAATGATTTAATATCATCTGATCTTGCAAAATCATTTTACTAGTATGACCTCTGTGTTTAATAGAGAAACCTTTAATTCTGTTACTCAGGGCTGGATAATCGTACTAGCAAACACCAAACCTACCTGTAGGTTAGGAATATCTCTAGGCCTTAAACTAAAAATTTCTGCCTCTGGCAGCTCCTCTTGATAGTCTCTTTTTATAGTTATCAGGCATTCCTTTCTGGGAAGCCTTCTTTGTATCCTCCAGTCTTACTTATTTTGGGAGGCTAACATAATGTGTATAAAAAATTATTATTATTATTATTAATATTATTATTTAAAATGCCCAGGAATGGCTGTATTTTGGTTTTAACTGTCTTTCCTAAGTGTTTATCATGAAACAGTCAAACTGACTTTTGTTTCTATCTATTGTTAACAGTCAGCTGAGCTTTTATGGGAGTCATTCCTGGGGAAACTTGAGAGCAGCTTCTCAGTTCTGCTAGTGCCATTTGCTCTAGGTGGGTCCAGGTCTTGCTTGACCATGTGGCTACCCTTGGAAGCATCAGGGATGTCTCCCTTCTCTGATGACTCTCCTCTTCTTAGCAAATGCACTGATTGGCTTTCTGTTCTCCAGGGGTCTCATTAATCTCCCTAATTGGGAAGATATGAGGCCCAGAGTTGCAAAGCTCTTTGAGAAGTCCCTTGTTCCCTGGATTCAGACTGACTCAGAGGGCAAGAGCCAAATATTGGTTTTCTTGTCCCTTTTCATGTAACTTTAATATAAATCCTAATCTTAATCATCCAGCAAATAAATTTTAACAGCCTTATATTAAGAGTACTGGGCTTTAATGTCTATAACTTTATAATTATTTATCTTTTTTATTAACTGGGATCTGTATTATTCTGTCTGTCTTGTAGGTGATGACTTATTATCTTAAATTAACCCATGTTGTGTTCTTAAAGCAACACTTCTGTAAAACACTAACAAGGAATCTTTAGATCACTTATAAGGAAATTACAAAATAAAATTTTTTAACAAGAGTAAAAATACTTAGTTCGTGTAATAGCTACCCTGAAGTTTTAAGCTGAGTTATACATTATATCCCCTGTTTGAGATCCTAGAAATCTTGACACAAAAAAAACAACTTTTGAACATAACTTTAAATGAAATAATATCTGACCTACTGCTTTCGTAGTCATTCTCACATATAGTAAGATGGGACACAGAGCCTTATCTCAGGTAAGGCAGGGCTCTTTATAAAACTTAAGTGTTTTACTTCTAAAGATGATCTTTGTTTTTTTAAATATCATTTTACAAAGATTACATATATTATTTGAGGTCACATGAACATTAGTTAACACCATATGATATCACATTTAAAACATGAATTTAAGAAAGGCTGAAAGTTTTTAACCTTTATATAGATTAGACTCTCATTAACATAAAAATACATTTAAATTGTTCCCCAATGTAAAAAGTAACATACAACTTTACATATCTTATTGATAAGAGGTAAATGAATGCCCAATATATTTTTTTAACATACAACTTCAGAACACCAGCTTGAAATACTGCTCTTTTAAAGTTTCTACCTTACAGATTTGTATACCTGAAAGATATGAGCACATTAATAGCATCACAATTACATTGAAGTTTCTACATTAACCAAGTTTAGCTTTTAAATAAATGGCAGTACAGTGCTCTAAAATAACAGTTCTTATTTAATCAGTTGTTTAATTTTTATGGTTGCTTGCTCTAGAAAAAATAAAACTTAATAAACACAATGTTATGGGTAAACTTATGTTTTAAGAAATTTTTGTGACTTTTTCTCAGGAAAGGCCTGTCTTCAGAGCTCTCCTAGCATTAGGCCAACCTCACATCAGTAGGCACCAAGAAAGACTGACTCTGTCCTTGGTAAATCCAAACAAGTGAGCCTACAGGGACTGGTACTGGGACTGGCTCTGGGTGCCTGGCTTCCGGGATCCCAATTTCAGAGAGTTCCATCACCAAGGAAGAGAGGTGAGGTGTCTTCCTTCAGTAAGTGAATGAGGTCACTGCCGGGGCAACCACTTTGTCCTAACAGCTGCTTCCAAGAGTCCCATGAGATGGAGGCTGCCCCTACTACCTGGGACAGTTTCACAAGTTAGAATGGTATATCAACCATTGGCACCCTGGAACAGCTCTCCACACAGGCCTCCTTTGGTCCATCTTCTCTACATTAAGAAGAGAGAGGCTGATTCAGACACAACCCTTCATCCTGATCAGGTTGTTTGCAATGGAAGAAGACTTTTGCTCTCTCAGGTCATTCATAGATGCCTACATCTTCTCCAGGGATCATTTCTGCATGGACCTTTGAGGTTCTCAACAGGTGGAAGATACCCTACATTCCTGTATTTTAAGAACACTCTGTCCCTGTTCTTATGTAAAGTTAGATTGAGGGAACAGTGTATGGTTAGGGTTAATAACATGTTCGATTTTGGTTAGGAATCATTCTGAAAGATGAATGTCGAAGAGAACATCCATTCAAAGTAGGATAGTCGGTAGGATTTTGAAGAAAGATGGTAGCTTCAGAAAGAAGAGTGAGTATAGGATTTGTAGGAAAAGTTCTTTAGCAATAGGGTTTCGGCTAGAGTGAATGTAAATGTCAGCACATGTGAAGAGTAAGTCACAATATTGAACTGGGGTAAATATGTAGGAAAGCAGATATCAGTAGAGACATTAGGAAATCAGGCAAAGTATAAATTGAGTGATAGGATTAGACATTTTCAACAGGGTTGAGGTTGAATATATAATCTTAGGAAGAAACAAATATGTAGTCACTAATAGGATTGACATTTGAGAGCATTAGGCAACCTGGACATGGATGTTTTTAGTAATGCATGCTCATTTCCGTTTAGGCTTTGGTACAATCAGAAGAGTGACGTTTGCATTTTGTGTCCTGAATATTACTGTGACAAAATGTATATGTAGATCAAATGACATGAGTATTTCTTCCACCATTTCTGAGAGCAGTATTTTGAAGACGTATAAATTAGTATTGGGGGTACAAAGAGGTGTACCCTGTGTCTATGAATATAGAGATAATGTATGAATAGACCATTGTGTGAATAAATAATATAACTGGTTCCCCTTTAAATAATAGATGGAATTGATATCTGAAAATATATAAGGAATCTTATATTGATATACAATCATTCATTGTAATCAGTTATACATCTATTGGTTATATTAGGATTATTGTTTATCATGAATGATGTGTGAGTTTTGCTTCAAAAGTGATTATGGAATTTGAAAATAATATGTATGGAAAGAGTTCTTATGAAAATACCAGGCAAGAAACATGGAGGAATTCATGGGTTCTAAAGCAGGACGTGATTGAAAGTGAAACAAATGCCTATAAATTTGCTACATTGTGAATAAAATATACATCCTATGATGTGCATAAACTGCAGAAATAGTAATGTACCCGTGTTGAATAAAAATGAACATCAAAATACACATCATGTCCCATAGGAATCTACTTGCATTGATGTTAAACTGGGTCAGTTATGATAGAAATATTAGGATTTGTATGCACCATTCACTGAAGTTAGTTTTCAGTACTAAGAAACAAATATGTACTTCAGGTGGATGAATATTTCTGAGAATAACCATGTGAAAGTTGATTATAAATCCATATACATGAATATGAATGAATTTATGGATTGTATAGTAAGACACATATATTTCATATTTTGAAAAATCTGTAGAGTGTATATTTATAGACACACACACACACACACAGAGACATTAAAAAGTAGCAATATATACACCAATCGAAATTCATCATGAAATATATATAATCCACAGATCCAAAAGTATTCATTTTTGTGAAAATGGATTTACGTATAATGTTGTTCAACTACGAAGCTAACCCATTGGTTGAATATTCAATTCCAACAGCGTTTTGTAGGAGTGGTCTCTTATCACAATTTGTATCTGCCAAGTCAGCCACCTCACCAGAATGTACGTGTGGCACCAGGTAGGATTCTATATGTTCATATTAAAATACATGTGCTGAATAGGCTACAGAGAAAGGGAGACAGGTATTCACATATTTGTTAAGTTTAAAAACACATGGAAATCTATTTCAAGAAATACTTGAGTAGATTTTTAACTCCTACGCTATATCATGAAAAAGGCAACTCCAACTATACAACATGCCTCCTCTGAACTGCTTGTATTTCTATTTTGTTTGGTTTATTTTTCTCCATCATATTATGATTTGTAGTTGGAACCCTGGGCTTGTTCTGCCGGTCGGTCGCAGGTCTGGCTACCTTGCAGGCACGTTCAGCCTCTCTGCTCTGACCTTACTTTAATTGGGGTGACGTGTCTACCACGCCAGCGGGTCGCTGGGCCTGTTCCGAGCGTGGGCGACGACTCTGCTCTGCCACTACTCCAATTGGGGTGACGTGTCTACCATGCCGGCAGGCCGCCTGGCCTGTTGTGCCAGTCAGTCGCAGGTCTGCCTACCTTGCGGGCACGGGCAGCGGCTCTGCTCTGCCCCTACTCCAATTGGGGTGATGTGTCTGCCATGCCGGCAGGCTGCTGGGCCTGTTCCGCAGGTCCGTTGCAGGTCTGACTACTTCGCGGGCTCGGGCTGTGGCTCTGCTCTGCCCCTACTCCAATTGGGGTGACGTGACAACCACGCCTGCGGGTCACTGGGCCTGTTCCGGGCACAGGCAGCGGCAATGCTCTGCCCCTACGAGAATTGTGGTAACGTGACTACCACGCTGGTGGGTCGCTGGGCCTCTTCCAGGCGCAGGCGGCAGCTCTGCTCTGCCCCTCTGGCTTGATGACAAAGTGAGAGAGACTTGGGTGTTTGTGAGTCACTTTCTTTACCAACAGACCAACTGTTTCTGTCGTCACTGGTATTGATGAAGTTATCTCCTCCACCGCTTTGTGATGACATCAGATCTCTGCCATGTTGGTATCCCATGCGAACGGCAGCATTTAGTTCCGTTTGCCGGGTGACCAAAGCAACGGGTGAGTCCTGACTGGCCCTCACAAGCCCCATCTCAATCCTGTTGCCACTGCCTATGAAGGATTGGTTGGTATTTACCTCCACAGTATTCAGCAGGACCCGGACCGAGAAGCAGTTTCTGCGGGTTCTTTAGCCCTGGGCCAGAGCAGTTCCAGGAGCCGGAATTTGGCCGCTCCGTGCTCGGTGTATGTTTTGATAGGAGCAGGCTCTAAGAAGAAATTTCTGTGGGTTCTTTAGCACTGAGCCTGAGTAATTTGTCTGCGAGATGCAGGTGAATGGCAGCCTGAAATTACCTGTTCTATAGCTGAATGAGATGCGATCAGTCGAAAACAGCGATGGTGATGTCAGCTCTCCAAGATGGTGGCTGCTGGCTTCCTCTGTGGTATGACCGGTGTGGAGAACCGAATTGGACTGCTTTCTTCCCCCGTCTCAAACCCAGAATTCATCACTGACCACAGTGATTGCACAGCTGGCAGGAGCCCACAGAATTTTCAGTGCTGTATCTTTGCGTTGCTATCTGGTCGTTTCCCGGTGCGCACAGCAGATTCTAGCCGCAGGGTGATTTGCTGAATAAGCAGCGTGACCCTCCCTGTGGACAAATCACTCAAGTTTGAGCGCCCGTAGCTGATTGGCCAGTGATGGAAATCCTTCCTCTAGGTTTTGGAGCACCTCAATTTTGCTGAAAATTCCTAACAAGATAGCTTTTAGCCTTTCTAACTCGTCATTCTCCACACAGTGATGTGGTACACGGGGATGATGAACTCCCATTGGGGCCATCATATGATCCCCTGAAGTTAGTTGTCAGTACTAGGAAAAAACAAATGTGTATTTCAGGTGGATGAATATTTCTGAGAATAATCTTGTGAAAAGATGATTATAAATCCACATACGTGAATATGAATGAATTTAGGGAGTGTATAATAAGACACATATACTTCATATTTCGAAAAATCAGGAGAGTGAATACATATATATATATATATATATATATATATATATATATATATATATAAATACACACACACAGAGACATTAAAAATTAGCATTATGTATGCCAATCGAAATTCACCATGAAATATATATCATCCACAGATGCAAAAATATTCATTTTACTGAACATGGATTTATGTTGTTCAAATAGGAAGCTCACCCATAGTTTGAATTTTCAGTTCGAACAGCATTTAGGAGGAGTGATCTCGTCTAACAGTTTGCATCTGCCAAGTCAGACAACTCACAAATATGTACGTGTGATACCAGGAAGGATTCTATATGTGCATATAAAAATACATGTGCTGAATAGGCTACAGAGAAAGGAAGACAGGAATTCACATATTTGTTAAATTTAAAAACACATAGAGAACTATTTCAATAAAAAATTGACTAGATTTATAACACCAAGCCTTCATCACGCAAAAGGCAAGTCCAACTATACACCATGCCTGCTCTGAACTGCATGTATTTCTATTCTGTTTGGGTTATTTTTCTCCATCATATTAGGATTAGTAGTCAGAGTCTAGTAGGGTATGGTTTAGTGTCAGGGATTCAGTATTACGAATAGAAAATAGGAAAATGAATTCAATGTGTATGCATATATGTGCTACACAAAAAACTTCCCACTCTCATCCAGAACAATGCCTTCACATTACCTTGTCCCAAAGTAAGACATAATTAGAGGAGAAGAATTAGAAAATCTGTGAATGCATATCTGGAATGGAAAATGCTCAGGAGTTCAAAACCTTGGGGGTGGTAGAGGAGTTTCCAAAAGTAAGGGACAGGGTAAACCTTCCACAAACATGGAGTTCTGCTGGCCTAAAGACTTCTTGAGTAACTGCCTCTGAGGTTGGGCACTTGAAATATATGTTGTTGTCAGGAGCTTTAGTTTCCTTTGTAGTGAGACCATCAAAGCTGGATCTACATCTATGTGACCTGGAGGACATGTTTTCTTATTTTCCAATGAACATGGCACAGCAGAGATTAATTCTCTTTTTGTAGGTAAACTAAGGCCATTGGGGCTAAATGTCTCCCCGTGTGGACTGTGAAGCCCTTTGGTCATCCTCCACTTTTCATGGTCTTTCTTGCTGATACACTGGGAGTTTGGTATTTGTTTCATGAAATAGAAGGAGTTGAAATCGTCCCCGTGTTGGAGGGAATTCTGTTACGTTTGGTGGATCAGTGTCTACAGGAGAATGCACCAGTCAGGCTTCTATCCCACATAGCTTGACCCCTTGTCCACAGCAACCTGATTCTCAACATTGCCCAGAATTGTCTCCATATAACAAGATGCCTTTTCATATAAAGGTCTGCTGGCTGCACCATGTCAGTCACAAGCCATTTGAAAGCCAATGGCAGATCCAGATGGCCACAACACAGATGTATTATCACACACCCACACACCACTGCTCTTGGCCCACTACTCAGAAGGCTCCAACTTACTGGCATCTCTGTTCTACACCATTTTCTTGAAACCCAGTCAATCAAGGCACTGTCTGGTACACTCATGATCAGCAATAGAACATCGAAATGTTTTCTAGTGCCCCCTGGTCATGGGAATGTCCAAAATTTCATGATATTTATCTAGCCATTTTCAAGGATGAAGTTGGAGCCACTGTGGGTTTCCCATTCATCCAGGAACCATAAAATTTTGAGAAAGCTCATTTGAAAGAAAGCTCTGGAGAACTCTCACAGGCAAGGATTCCCAAATAGGGGCCAAAAGGTCACATGAAGCCAGGCCCATTGAGGTCTACAATGTGAGATCCATGTGTGTTTTCTCTCTTAACTATGGCTGCCAACTATTTAGGAATAAAATTATATGATATCCTGGATGAGATTCCAAGTGTGATTTTGAAATCCATCATGGGCCTAGAACTCAGTTTACAAGGGTGACTCTCATGTGTGGCCTCCTAAAATCCCAACACAATTCATGGAAATACTACTCTGAACTCAGTTTCAGAACTCAGACTTATGGGGAATCACACCAGAGTCCAAGCCCAGTTGGAACAAGTCATCTTTTCCAACCACCACACAAATGACCACAATTAAAACCAAAACACTCCCACATGGCACTGAACTTCTTCCATATAGACATTCATCATAACCTTTGGCTGGAGTATTCCATGAGGGGCACAGCCCAAGAGAGTGTCCAAAATGAGCTCCCATGCACCTCATTTGCCAAACTTCAGGGTGGCCTGGACATACTTTCTGTGAACCAGGAGTGGTCAAATAGGCCTGCCCTTAATACTGATCTGCTTCTCAAATTTGAGGCCTTCTGACTGTGGGGTTTAGATTCTTTATGTGAATTGGAGTCATGAGAAAACCCCAGCAGCTCTGCAGGGCTTTGAATAACACATTTGACCCATAGGATCCCTATTCTCACTTGATGGAGGTCAGGAACCTAACAGAGGAAAGCAAGAGACTTCATCCACAATGACCGATATTTTTACCATTTTGGTTTTAGATACACACGTGGGAACTTTCTTTAGATCCATCAGGTGCTGAGAATCTAAGCCATAGCCTGACAGAGGGTCAAGAGGCTTATTCAGACACATCCCTTTCCAAAGCAATTAAGCAAAGAACCACAGGTGATGCCCATTCATTTCCAATTGAAAATGGTTTTCTTCAGGTTTCACAAAGGGGTGGCCTGAGGCAAAGACCTTCCTAACATTCAGGGCAATAGAACAATAGGTAAGCAAAAGGTCCAAAGTAGGGTTTCTCCACTGAGACTTTCCTGGTCACACTGATATCTGCGTTTTCTGTGATGCTCGCCATTCCATTCTGCTATCCATTACATGGCCATGTCAAGGAGCTTGCAGGTGGTACATATATTGGACACAAAACCATAAGCCTATTCTGAATAGTGGCCAGAATGCGGGAAGAAAACCAAAACTTAGGAAGATAGTAGGGGTTACTTAGGAAGATATTAGGGGTTGCTCATCTATAGGGCAAGCTGCAATCCATTCACAAATTGGGTAGGATGAATGCTGGGAAGCTTTCTACTAGATAGGACATATCCATTGTTGCATTCTCTTTCACATGTCTACAACCACGGACAGTGTTGGATACATTTACATAGAAACACTCGCCTTGTCAAATGACTTTCTAGAAACAGTCCACTCCAAACCAAACAAACCGCCTTTCCTACCTATTCTCAAAACATGAGATAAAACCACAAACCCACACCCACACACACAAAGGCACCTCCTTCCCCAAGTAGGTCTCTGACGATCCAGAGTGTCTTCTGACTCGTGGGCCATTCTATGTTTCAATGAAATGGCCTGTCCCGTCTCAGATCTGGTCTCCTTGGCCATCTCTGTGAAGTTGTGAGGATCCAGTAGTGAACCACTTCCAGCTTTCTCAGGATAGGCCCCCTCTTCATAGCTCTCTTGGCATTTGGCCTTCCTCACATCTGTAGGTACCAAGAAAGATTGACTCTGTCCTTGGTAAATCAAAACAAGTGAGCCCACTGGGACTGGGACTTGGAATGGCTCTGGGTGCCTGGTTTCCTGGATTCCAAGTTCAGAGAGTTTCCTCACCAAAGAAGTGGGGTAGGTCACTTCTTTATGGAACTGAATGAGGTCACTGCCTTGACAACCACTTTGTCTTAACAGTTGCTTCCAAGGGTCCCATGAGATGGAGGCTGCCCCTACTTTCTCTGACACTTTCACAAGTTAGAATGGTATATCAAACATAGGCTCCAGGGAACAGCTCTCCACACAGGCCTGGTTTTGACCATCCTCTCTACATTAAGAAGAGAGAGGCTGATTCAGACACATCCTTTCATCCTGACATCTTTGTTTGCCATGGAAGATAACTTTTGCTCTCTCAGGTCCTTCATAGCTGCCTATGTCTTCTCCAGGGATCATTTCTGCTTGGACATTTGAGATTTTCAGCAGGTGGTAGATACCCTACATTGCTGTATTGTAAGATAAACTCTGTCCCTGCTCATCTGTAAAATTAGATTGAGTGAACAGTGTATTGTTAGGGTTAATAACATGTTCCATTTGTGTTAGGAATCATTCTGTGGGATGAATAATGGTATTTGGAACCTGGTATATTTATAAGAGTATGTAGTCGAAATATAAATATGAAAACAGAAGTCTAGGTCAGATTTGAATCCCAGAAGGGCATTGGGCCCTTGATTTAAATACTTAGCTTTGAATTAAGTCCTGCACAGTTGTTTCAGATCAATTGGTATACAATGGCATAGGACCATGTACCTTGAATGATTGAATGTTGAAGAGAACATCCATTCAAAAAGGGATAGTAGGTAGGATTAGGAAGATAGTCATTAGGTTTAGAATCAAGAGTGAGTATATAATTTGGACTAAAATTTCTTTAGCAATAGGGTTTCAGGTAGAGAATGAATGTAAATGTCAGCACATGTGAAGAGTCAGTCACAGTGATGAACTGGGGAAAATATGTAGGAAAGCAGATATCAATAGAGACATTAGGAAATCAGGCAAAGTATAAAGTGAGTGATAGGATTAGATATTTTCAACAGGGTTGAGGTTGAATATTTAATCTTCAGGAGAAACAAATATTTAGTCACCAATAGGATTGACATTTGAGAGCATTAGTCAACCTGGACATGGATGTTTTTAGAAATACATGCTCACTTTCCATTTAGACTTTGGTACAATTATGTGTACACGGTGTCTATGAATATAGAGATAATGAATGAATAGATCATAATGTGAATATATAATATAACTGGTTTCAACTTTCAATAATGGACTGAATTGATATCTGAAAATATACAGGAAATCTTATATTGATATACAATAATTCATTCTATCCAGTTATACTTCTAATGGTAATATTAGGGTAATGAGTTTTCATGAAGAGTGTGTGAGTTTTGCTTCAAAAGTGATTATGTAAATCGAAAATAATGTGTTTGGAAAGAAATCTCATTAAAAGCCCAGTCACGAAACCTGGAGGTCTACATGTGTTTTGAAGCAGGAATTGATTGAAAATGAAACAAATTCCTATAAATTTGTGAACTTGTGGATGAAATATATATCCTATGATGTGCAAAAACTGAATAAAATAGTAATGTACCAGTGTTGAATAAAAATAAACGTCAGAATACACATCATGTCCCATAGAAATCTACTTGCATTGAAGCTAAACTGGGTCAGTTACTGTAGAATTATTAGGATTTCTATGCACCATTCACTGAAGTTAATTTTCAGTACTAGAAAACAAATATGTATTTCAGGTGGATGAATCTTTCTGAGAATAATCTTGTGAAAAGTTGATTATTAATCCACATACATGAACATGAATGAATTTAGGGAGTGTATAATAAGACAAATATATTTCATATTTTGAATAATCTGTAGAGTATATATATATATATATATATATATATATATATATATATACACACACACACAAAACACACACAGACATTAAAAAGTAGCAATATATATCCCAATTGAAATTCACTATGAAATATATATTATCCACAGATCCAAAAATATTCATTTTACTGAACATGGATTTATGTATAATGTTTTGCAACTAGGAAGGTAACCCATATGTTGACTTTTCAGTTCCAAAATCGTTTAGGAGGAGGGATCTCTTCTCACAATTTTTATTTGCCAATTCAGCCAAACTCACAAGAATGTACGTGTGATACCATGTAGGATTCTATATGTGCATATAAAAATACATGTTCTGAATAGGCTACAGAGAAATGGAGACAGGAATTCACATATTTGTTAACTTTAAAAACACAATGAGAGGGTGAGGGGCAGAGCCACCGCCCATGCCTCCAAGGCAGATGGATCTCTGACCCACTCATAGAACAGGCCCAGCACCCGCAGAGTGGCAGAGCCACCGCCCACACCTGTAAGGTCGGCGGACCTGCTACTGACCTTCAGAACAAGCCCAGTGGCCTGCCGGGTTGGTAGGCACATTGCCCCTATTGTAGGAGGGGCAGACCCTCAACTGCACCTTCAAGGGAGACTTTGCAAGGATCCAAGAGCAATATAAATATATGGGGGAATTTTCAATAACACAACAGTTTCAACAAGCAGAAAGAAATGCGAACAGTATGAAAAGACAAGGAAAGACAGGACCACAAGCAATGCAGCTCAACTCAAGGTTAGAAGAGGTTATATCTGCAGCATATGGAATGTCTTGAGTGGTCAACAGGTCACATGAAGCCAGGCCCATTGGGGTATACAGTATGAGGTCCATGTGTGTTTTGACTGTCAACTATGGCTGCCAAGTCTTTCAGAATAAAATCATGTGATATCCTGGCTGGATTCCCAGCACTCTGGGGAAAGCCACCCTGGGGCTAGCTCTCAGTTTCCAAGGGCGACTCTCAGGCATGGCTTCCTAAAATCCTAACAAAATTCATGGCAATACTTCTCTGAGATCAGAATCAGAAATCAGTTTCAAAGGAGAATCACACCAGAGTTCAAGCCCAGGTGGACCCAGTCATCTCTTCCAACCACCACCCAAATGAACACAATTAAATCCAAAACACTCCCACATGTCACTCATCTTCTTCCATATACACACTCATCATTACCTCTGGCTGGAGGTGTCCATGAGGGGCCCAGCCCAAGACAGTGTGCAAAATAACCTCCCTTGCCCCTCATTGGCCTAAAGTCAGGGTGGCCTGGACACTCTTCCTGTGAACCAGGATGGATCAAATAGGCCTGCATTTAATACTGCTCCACTTCTCCAATTTGAGGCCTTCTGACTCTGGGGTTTAGAGTCTTTATGTGAATTGGCATCATGACAATATCCAAGCACCTATGGGCCAGGCTCTGCAGGGATTAGAAGAACTCATTTGATGCAAAGGATCCCTATTCTCACTTGATAGAAGTCAAGAACCTTACAGAGGAAGGTGAGAGACTTCATCAAGAATAACTGCTCTTTTGGCCATTATGGTTTAGGATGCACACATGGGATCTTTCTTTAGATCAATCAGGTGGTGGGAATATAAGCCAAAGCCTCACACAGGGCCAAGAGGCTGATTCAGACCCATCCCTTACCAAAGCAATTAAGCAAAGAGCCACAGGTGATGCCCATTCATTTCCATTTGAAAACTGTTTTCTTCAGGCTTCACAAAGTTTGGCCTGAGGCAAAGACCTACCTGACTTTCAGGACAACAGCAGGCCCAAAGCTGGGTTTCTCAATTGAGACTTTACTGGTCACACTGATATCTGAGTTTTCTGAGATACTCCCAATTAAATTCAGCTATCCAGTACATGGCCATGTCACAGAGCTTGAAGGTGGTACATATCTTGGACACAAAACCATGAGCCTATTCTGGAGAGTGGCCAGAATTCATGAAGAATACAGGAACTTAAGAAGATAGCAGGTTTGGCCCAACCATAAGGCAAGCCACAGTCCATTATCAACTGGGCATGATGAATGCTGGGAAGCTTTCTACTAGACAAGAGACATCCATTGATGCATTCTCTTTTCTAATGTCTACAACCACGGACACAGTGAGATACACAGACATAGAAACACTCGTCTTGTCAAACGACTTTCTAGACACAGTCCACTCCAAACCAAACAAACTGCCTTACCTACCTATTCTCAGAACATGAGGCAAAACCTCAAACTCACACCCACACCCACAAAGGCACCTCCTACCCCAAGTAGAACTGTAACTATCCGGAGAGGTCTCTGACTGGTGGGCCATACTATGTACCCACAAAATTGCCTGTCGTGTCTCAGATCTGGTCTCCTTAGACAATTTGATGAAGTTGTCATGAGCCAGCAGTGAGACACTACCTGATTTCTCAAGAAAGGCCCCTCTTGAGAGCTCTCCTGGCATGTAGTCATCCTGACATCAGTAGGTACCAAGAAAGACTGACTCTGTCTGTGGTAAATCCAAACAAGTGAGCCCACTTGGACTGGGACTGCGTCTGGCTCTGGGTGCCTGGTTTCTTGGATTCAAAGTTCAGAGAGTTCCATCACCAAGGAAATGAGGTAGGACACTTCCTTCAGGAACTGAATGAGGTCACTGCCTTGGCAACAACTTGGTTCTAACTGTTGCTTCCAAGGGTCCCATGAACTGGAGGCTCCCCCTACTACCTGTGACACTTTCACAAGTTAGAATGGTATATCAACCATAAGCACCCGGGAACAGCTCTCCACACAGGCCTGGTTTTGTCCATCTTCTCTACATTAAGAAGAGAGAGGCTGATTCAGACGCATCCCTTCTTCCTGACCAGGTTGTTTACCATGGAAGTTGACTTTTGCTCTCTCAGGTCCTTCATAGCGGCCTACATCTTTTCCAAGGATCATATCTGCATGGACATTTGTGGTTCTCAGCAGGTGATAGATCCCCCACATTCCTGTATTGTAATACCAACTCTGTGCCTGCTCCTCTGTAAAGTTAGATTAAGGAAACAGTTTATGGTTAGGGTAAATAAGAGGTTTTATTTTGGTTAAGAAACAATCTGTGGGATGAATAATGATATGGGAACTTGTGATATTTATAAGAATATAGAAGGGAAATATATGTATGAAAACAGACATCTAGGTAAGATTTGAAGCCCAGAAGGGCATTCGGCCCTTGATTGGGATACTTAGCTTTGATTTACGTTCTGTACAGATATCTCAGATAAATCGATATACAATGACATAGGACATTGTACCTTGGATGATTGAATGTAGAAGAGAACATCCAGTAAAAAAGGGATAGTCAGTAGGATTAGGAAGAGTGTCAGTAGGTTTAGGAAGAAGAATGAGTATAGAATTTGGAACAAAAGTTCTTTAGTCATAGGATTTCGCTAAGAGATTGAATGTAAGTATCAGCACACGTGAAGAGTCTGTCACAATGATGAACTGGGAAAAATATGTAGGAAAGCAGATATCAATAGAGACCTTACGAAATCAGGCAAAGTATAAAGTGAGTGATAGGATTAGACATTTTCAACAGGGTTGAGTTTGAATATATAATCTTAAAAAGAAACAAATATGTGGTCACAAATAGGATTGAAATTTGAGAGCATTAGACAACCAGGACATGGATGTTTTTATTAAACCATGTTCACTTTCCATTTAGGGTTTTGTACAATCAAAAGTGTGTAGTTTGCATTTTGTGTCCAGAATATTACTGTAATAAAATGTATATGTAGATCAGGTGATATAAGTATATCTTCCAGCATTTCTGAGAGCAATATTTTGAAGATGTATAAATTATTATTGGTGGTACAAAGAGGTGTATCCTCTGTCTATAAATATTGAGATAATGCATGAATAGTCAATTCTGTGAATAAATAATATAACTAGTTCCACTTTTAATAATGGATTGAATTGATATCTGAAAATATCTTAAAAATCTTATAATGATATACAATCATTCATTCCAACCACTTATACTTCTAATGTAATGTTAGGGTTATGGTTTATCATGAAGGGTGTGTGAGTTTTGCTTCAAAAGTGATTATGGAATTCGAAAATAATGTGTTTAGAAAGAAGTCTCATGAAAAAACCAGTCAAGTAACATGGAGGAATACATTTGTTCTGAATCAGGAAGTGATGGAAAGTGAAACAAATGCCTATAAATTTGCGAACTTGTGGATGAAATATATATCCTAAGATGTGCATAAAGTGAAGAAATAATAATGTACCAGTGTTGAATAAAAATGAATGCCAAAATACACTTTACGTCCCATTGGAATCTACTTGCATTGATGTTCAACTGAGAAAGTTACTGTAGAAATATTAGGATTTGTAAGCACCAGTCTCTGAAGATAGTTGTCAGTACTAAGAAACAAATATGCAGTTCATGTGGATGAATATTTCTGAGAATAATCTTGTGAAAGTTTATTATAAATCCACATAGGGGAATATAATGAATTTTAGGAGTGAACAATAAGACACATATATTTCATATTTTGAAAAATCTGGAGACTGTATATAAACACACACAGAGACATTATAAAGCAGCAATATTATGCCAATCGAAATTCACCATGAAATATATATCATCCACTGATCCAAAAATATTCATTTTACTGAATATGGATTTATGTATAATGTTGTTCAACTAGGAAGCTCACCAATAGGTTGAATTTAAAGTTCCAAAAGGGTTTAGGAGGAGTGATCTCTTCTCACAATTTGTATCTGCCAAGTAAGCCACCTCACATGAATGTAAGTGTGGTACCAGGTATGATTCTATATGTGCATATAAAAATACATTTGCTGAATAGGCTACAAAGAAAGGGAGACAGGAATTCATATATGTGTTAACTTTAAAAACACACGGAGAACTATTTCAACAAAAAAATTGACTAGATTTATAACTCCTACCCTATATAATGCAAAAGGCAATCCAACTATACACCATGCCTCCTCTGAACTGCTTGTATTTAATTCTGTTTGGGTTATTTTTCTCCATCATATTAGGATTAGTAGTCAGAGTCTAGTAGGCTATTGGTTCGTGTCAGGGATTCAGTATTTCGAATGGAAAATTGGTAAATGAATCAAATGTGTATGTAAATATGTGCTACACAAAAAACCTTTCCACGCTCCTTGAGAACATTACCTTCGCCTCAAGTAAGACACACTTAGAGGAGAAGAGTGAGAAAATCTGTGAATACATATCTGGAATGGAATATGCTCAGGAGTACACTTTAGAAGAGGTAGAGGAGTTTCCAAAAGTAAGGGACAGGGTAAATACTCCACAAACATGGAGCTCTTTGGCCTAAAGACTTCTTGAGAAACTGCCTCTGTGATTGAGCACTTGAAATATATGTAGTTGTCAGGATCTTTAGCTTCCTTTGTAGTTACATCATCAAAGCTGGGTCTGCATCTACGTGACCTGGACGACATGGTTTATTATTTTCCAATGAACATGAGGCAGCAGTGCTGAATTTTCTCTTTGTAGGTAAACTGGGGCCACTGGGGGCTAATTTTCTCCCCGTGTGGACTGTGAAGCCATATGGTCGTCCACCACTTTTCATGGTGTTTTTTGCTGCTGCACTGGAGTTTTGTATTTGCTTCATGAAATAAAAGGAGTTCAACTGGGATACAGTGCTGGAGGGAGTTATGTCACGTGTAGTGGGTCAGGGTCTGCAGGAGAATGCACCAAGCAGGCTTCTATCCCACATAGCTTGCCCCCTTGACCATAGCAACCTGATTCTGAACATTGCCCTGAAACATCTCCATATAACAAGATGCCTTTACATATAAGGGTCTGCTGACTGCACCATGTCAGTAACATGCCTTTTGGAAGCCAATGGCAGATCCACATGGGCCCACCACAGATGTTTTATCACACACCTGCCCATCATTGCTCTAGACCCACTACTCAGGCTCCAACTTACTTGCATCTCTTTTCTACACCATTTTCATGAAACCCAGTCAATCAAGGCACTGTCTGGCATACTCATGATCAGCAACAGGACAACCAAAGGTTCTCCAGTGCTACCTGGTCATGAGAATTTCAAACATTTCATGGTATTTATCTAGCTATTTTTCAAGTATGAAGTTGGAGTCATTGTGGGCTTCAGTTCATTCAGAAACCATTAAATGATTAGGAGGCTCATTTCAATAAACGCTCTGGAGAACTCTCACAGGTAAGTCTCCCCAAAGAGTGGCCAAAAGGTCACATGAAGCCAGGCCCATTGAGGTCTACAATGTGAGGTCCATGTGTGTTTAGACTCTCAACTATTTCTGCCAAGTTTTTCAGAATAAAATCATGTGATATCCTGGCAGATATTCCCAGTGCTCTGTGGAAAGCCAACCTGGGCATAGATCTCAGATTTCAAGGGCGACTCTCATGTGTGGCCTCCTAATATCCCAACACAATTCATGGCCATGCTTCTCTGAGGTCAGTTCCAGAACGCACTCTCTAAGGGGAATCACACCAGAGTTTAAGCCCAGGTGGACCCAGTCATCTCTTCCAACTGCCACAAAAATGACCACAATTAAAACTAAAACACTCCCACATGACCCTCATCTTCTTGCATATATACACTCATCATCACCTCTGGCTGGAGGTTTCCTTGAGTGGTGCAGCTCAAGACAGTGTCCAAAATAAGCTCCCTTGCCCCTCATTTGCCTAATGTCAGGGTGGCCTGGACACCCTTCCTGTGAACCAGGAGTGATCAAATAGGCCTGCCATTAATACTGCTCTGCTTCTACAATTTGGGGCCTACTGACTGTCGGGTATATATTCTTAATGTGATTTAGTCATGATAAAACTCAAGCACCTCTGCATGGCTTTGAATATCTTATTTGACCCAAAGGATCCCTATTCTCACTTGATGGAAGTCAGGAACCTTACAAAGGAAGGCGAGAGACTTCATCCAAAATGAGTGCTCTTTTGGCAATTTTAATTTTAGATGCACACATGGGAACTTTTCTAGATCCATCAGGTGCTGAGAATCTAAGCCACATCCTCAAACAGGGCCAGAGGCTGATTGAGACACATCTGTTTCCAATGCAATTAAGCAATTAGCAACAGGTGATGGTCATTCAATTCCATTTGAAAACTGTTTTCTTCAGGCATCACAAATGGGTGGCCTGAGGCCAAGACATTCCTGACATTTGGGCAACAGAATAATAGGTAAGAAAAAGGCCAAAAGCAGGGTTTCTCCACTGAGATTTTACTTGTCACACTGATATCTGTGTTTTGTGAGATGTTCGCCATTCCCTTCAGCTATGCAGTACATGGCCATGTCACAGAGCTTGGATGTGGTACATATCATAGACACAAAACCATAAGCCTATTCTGGAGAGTGGCCAGAATTCAGGAAGAAAACAGGAACTTAGGAAGATAGCAGGTGTTACCATTCAATAAGGCAACCCACAGTCCATTCATAAATTAGGCAGGATGAATGATGGGAAGCTTTCTACTAGACAGGACACATCCAATGATGCATTCTCTTTTTTAAAGTCTAAAACAATGGAAACAGTGGGAAACACAGACTTAGAAACACTCGCCTTGTCAAACGACTTACTAGAAACAGTTTACTCCAAACCAAACAAACCGCCTTTCCTAGCTATTCTCAGAACATCAGACAAAACCACAAAAACACACCCAAACCCACAAAGGCACCTCATTCCCCCAAGTAGGTCTGTGACTTTCCGTACTGTCCTCTGACTGGTGGGCCATATTATGTTCCCACATCATGGCCTGTCCTGTCTCAGATCTGGTCTCCTTGGCCAACTCTGTGAAGTTGTCAGGAACCAGCGGTGAGCCACTACCTACTTTCTCAGGAATGGCCTCTCTTCAGAGCTTTCCTGGCATTTGGCCATCCTCACATAAGTAGGTAATAAGAAAAACAGATTCTGTCCTTGGTAAATCCAAACAAGGGAGACCACTGGGTTGGGAGTGGGACTGCCTTTGTGTGCCTGGCTTCCTAAATCCCAAGTTCAGAGAGTTCCATTACCAAGGAAGTGAGGTAGGTCACTTCCTTCAGGAACTGAATGTGGTCACTGCCTTTTCAATGACTTTGTCCTAAGAGTTGCTTCAAAGGGTATCATTAGATGGAGGCTGCCTCTACTTCCTGTGACACTTTCACAAGTTAGAATGGTATATCAACATTAGGAACCCAGGAACAGCTCTCCACAAATGTCTGGTTTGGTCCATCTTCTCTACAATAAGAAGAGAGAGGCTGATTCAGACATAACCCTTGATCCTGACAGGGTTGTTTGCTATTGAAGATGACTTTTGCTCTTTCAGGTCCTTCATAGCTGCCTACATCTTCTCCAGATATAATTTCTGAACGGATCTTTGAGGTTCTCAGCAGGTGGAAGATCCCCTACTTTCCTGTATTATAAGACCAACTCTGTCCCTGTGCTTCAGTAAAGTTAGATTGAGGGAACAGTGTAGGGTTAAAGTTAATAACATGATATATTTGGGTTAGGAATCATTCTGCTGGATGAATAATGGTATTGGGAACCTGCGATATTTATAAGAATATAGAGGTGAAATATATGTATGAAAACAGAAATCTATTTAAGATTTGAAGCCCAGAAGGGCATTGGGCCATTGATTGTGATACTTAGCATTGAATTATGTTCCTCATAGATGTCTCAGATAAATCGATATACAATGGCATAGGACCTTGTACCTTGGTTGATTGAATGTAGAAGATAACATCCAGTCAAAAACGATAGTCTACAGGATTAGGATGATAGTCGGTAGGATTAGGAAGAAGAGTGAGTTTAGGATTTGGACCAAAAGTTCTTTGGCAATAGGGTTTCGGGTAGAGAATGAAGGTAAATGTCAACACATGTGAAGAGTCAGTCGAATTATGACCTGGGAAAAATATATAGGAAAGCAGATATCAATAGCGACATTACGAAATCAGGCAAAGTATAAAGTGAGTGATAGGATTATTCATTTTCAACCGGGTTGAGTTTCAATATATAATCTTAGGAAGAAACAAATATGTAGTCACCAATAGCATTGACATTTGAGAGCATTAGGCAACCTGGAAATGGATGTTTTTATCAATCCATATTCACTTTCCATTTAGGCTTTGGTACAATCATAAGTGTGACCTTTGCACATTTTGTCCAGAATATTACTGTGATAAAATATATATGTAGATCAGGTGACATGAGTATTTCTTCCAACACTTCTGGGAGCAATATTTTGAAGATGAATAAATTAGTGGGAGTACAAATAGGTGGACCATGTGTATATGAATATAGAGATAATGCATGAATAGAACATACTGTGAATAAATAATATAACTGGTTCCAACTTTAAATAACGGTTTGAATTGTTATCTGAAAATAAACAGGAAATCTTATATTGATATACAAACATTCATTCCAACCAGATATTCATCTAATGATAATATTTGAGTTATGGTTTATCATGAAGAGTGTGTGTGTTTTGCTTCAATACCGATTATGGAAATCAAAATAAGGTGTTTGAAACAAAATCTCATGAAAAGACCAGTCAAGAATCATGAAGGAATACATGTGTTCTGAATCAGGAAGTGATTGAAAGTGAAACAAATGCCTATAAATTTGTGAACTTGTGGATGAAATATATATCCTCTCATGTGCAATCCTGAAGAAATAGTAATGCACCAGTGTTGAATAAAAATGAACGTCAAAAGACACATCATGTCCCATAGGAATCTACTTGCATTGATGTTAATCTGGGTCAGGTACTGTAGCATTATTAGGATTTGTATGCACCATTCACTGAAGTTAGTTTTCAGTACTAGGAAGATAATATAAATTTCAGGTGGATGAATATTTCTGAGAATAATCTAGTGAAAAGTTGATTATAAATCCACATACATGAATATGAATGAATTTAGGGAGTGTATATAAGACACATATATAAAATATTTTGAGAAATTTGGAGAATATATATATATATATATATATATATATATATATATATATATATATATACAAAACGCAAACACAGGCATTGAAAAGTAGCAATATATGTGCCAAACGAAATTCATCATGAAATATATATCGTCCACAGATGCAAAAATATTTATTTTACTCAACATGGATATGAATAATACTGTATTACTAGGAAGTTAAAACATTGGTTGAATTTTCAGTTCCAACAGCGTTTAGGAGGAGTTTTCTCTTCTCACAATTTGTATCTGCCAAGTAAGCCATCTCACAATAGTATACGTGTGATGCCAGGTAGGATTCTATATGTGCATATAAAAATACATGTGCTGAATAGGCTACAGAGAAAGGGAGACAGGAATTCACATATTTGTTAACTTTAAAAACACATGGAGATCTATTTCAATTAAAAATTAAGTACATTTATAACACCTACCCTTTATCATGCAAAAGGCAAGTTCAACTATACACCATGCCCCCTCTGAACTGCTTGTATTTCTATTCAGCTTGGTTTATTTTTCTCCATCATATTAGGATTAGTAGTCAGAATCTAGTAGGTTTTGGGTTAGTATCAGGAATTCAGTATTTCTAGTGGAAAATAAAAAAAAAATGTATCCAATGTTTATGGAAATATGTTCCACACAAAAATCTTCCCACTCTCATTCAGAGCAATGCATTGACATTACCTTCATCCCAAGAAAGACACAATTAGAGGAGAGGAGATAGAAAATCTGTGAATACATATCTGGAATGGAATATGCTCAGGAGTTCAAAACCTTGGAGTTGTAGATGAGTTTCCAAAAGTAAGGGACAGTGTAAACACTCCACAAACATGGAGCTCTGCTGGCCTAAAGACTTCTGCAGAAAATACCTCTGAGGTTGGGCACTTAAAATATACGTTGTTTTCAGGAGCTTTAGTTTTCTTTGTAGTGAGACCATCAAAGCTAGATCTGCATCTACGTGACCTGGAGGACATGGTTTCTTATTTACCAATGAACATGAGGCAGCAGTGTTGAATTCTCTCTTCGTTGGTAAACTGTGGCAGCTGGGGCCTAAGTGTCTCCCCATTTGGACTGTGAAGCCTCTTGGTCATCCTATACTTTTCGTGGTGTTTCTTGTTGTTGCACTAGGAGTTTGGTATTTGCTCCATGAAATAAAAGGAGTTGAACTGGGACAAAGTGCTGGAGGGAGTTCTGTCACGTGTTGTGGGTCAGGGTCTGCAGGAGAAAGCACTAACCAGGCTTATATCCCACAATGCTTTGCCCCTTGACCATAGCAAACTTATTCTGAACATTGCCCTGAATCCTCTCCATATAACAAGATGCCTTTTCATACAAGCGTCTGCTACCTGCACCATGTCACTCACAAGCAATTTGGAAGGCAATGGCAGATTCACATAGCCACAACACAGATGTTTTATCACACACCTGCACACCACTACTCTAGGGCCACTACTCAGCAGGCTCCAACTTACTGGCATCTCTGTGCTACATAATTTTCACCAAACCCAGTCAATCAAGACACTGTCTGGTATGCTCATGATCAGCAACAGGACATCCAAAGTTTCTCCAGTGCCAACTGGTCATGGGAATTTAAAAAATTTATGATATTTATGTATCCACTTTTCAAGGTTGAAGTTGGAGGCACTGTGGGTTTCAATTCATTCAGGAAACATGAAATGCTGAGTAAGCTCATTTCAATGAAAGATCTGAAGAACTCTCACAGGCAAGGCTTCCCAAAGAGTGGCCAAAAGGTCACAAGAAGCCAGGCCTATTGAGTTCTACAATGTGAGGTGTATGTGTGTTTTGACTCTAAACTATGGCTGCCAAGTCTTTCAGAATAAAATCATGTGATATGCTGGCTGAGATTTCCAGTGCTCTGTGGAAAGCCATCCTGGGCCTATATCTCAGTTTCCAAGGGCGACTCTCATGCGTGGTCTCCTAAAATTGCAACAAAATTCATGGCAGTACTTCTCTGAGGTCAGTTCCAGAACTCAGTCTCTAAGGGGAATCACACCAGAGTTCAAGCCTATGTTGACCCACACATCTCTTCCAACACCCACACAAATGACCACATTTAAAACCAAACCACTCCAACATGACCCTCATCTTATTCCATCTAGACACTCATTTTTATCTCTGGCTGGAGTTTTCCATGAAGGACGCAGGCCAAGACAGTGTCCAAAATAAGCTCCCTTGCCCCTCATTTGCCTAAAGTCAGGGTGCCCTGGACATCCTTCTTGTAATCCAGGAGTGAACAAAAGACCTGCTGTTAATACTGCTCTGCTTCTCCAAATTGAGGACTACTGACTCTGGGGTTTAGGTTTTTTATGTGAATTGGAGTCATGAGAAAACCCAAGCACCTATGGGCTAGCCTCTGCAGGGATTTGAAGAACTAATTTGAAAAAAAGGATCCCTATTCTCACTTGACGGAGGTCAGGAGCCTTACAGAGAAGGCGAAAGACTTCATCCACAATGACTACTCTTTTGCCCAATTTGGTTTTGGATGCACACATGGGATCTTTCTTTAGATATATCAGGTGCTGAGAATCTAAGCCACAGCCTCACAAAGCGCCAAGAGGCTGATTCAGACACATCCCTTTCCAATGCAATTAAGCAAAGAGCCACAGGTGAGGCCCATTAATTTCTATTTAAAAAATGTTTTCTTCAGGCTTCACAAAGCTGTGGTCTGAGGCAAAGACTTTGCTGACATACATGGGAAGAGAACAAAAGGTAAGCAAAAGGACCAAAGCAGGGTTTCTCCACTGAAACTTACTGGTCACACTGATATCTGAGTTTTCTGAGATGCTCGCCATTCCTTCAGCTATCCAGTACATGGCCATGTCACAGAGCTTGGACGTAGTACATATCTTGGACACACAACCATGAGCCTATTCTGGAGAGTGGCCAGTATTCAGGAAGAAAACAGCAACTTAGGAATATAGCAGGTGTTGCCCATTGATAAGGCAAGCTGCATTGCATTCATAAATTGGGCAGGATGAATGCTGGAACGCTTTCTACTAGACAGGACACATCCATTGATGCATTCTCTTTTCTAATGTCTACAACCACGGACACATTGGGATACACAGAAATAGAAACAGTCACCTTGTCAAATCACTTATTAGAAACAGTTCACTCCAAACCACACAAACCACCTTTCCTACCTATTCTCAGAACATGAGACAAAACCACAAACACACACCCACACCCACAAAGGCACCTCTTTTCCCCAAGTAGGTTTCTGACTATCCGGTGTGTCCTCTGACTGGTGGGCCATACAATGTGTTCCCAAAATGGCCTGTCCTTTCTCAGATCTGGTCTCCTTGGTGAACTCCATGAAGTTGTCAGGAGCCAACAGTGAGCCAATACATGCTTTCTCAGGAAAGGCCACTCTTCAGAGCTTTCCTGGCATTTGGCCATGCACACATCAGTAGGTAATAAGAAAGACTGACTCTGTCCTTGGTAAATCCAAAGAAGTGAGAACACAGGGACAGGGACTGGGACTGGATTTGGGTGCCTGGCTTCCTGAATCCCAAGTTCAGAGATTTTCATCACCAAGGATGTGAGGTGAGGTCACTTCCATCAGGAACTGAATGAGGTCACTGCCTTGGCAACCATGTTGTCCTAACAGTTGCTTCCAAGGGTACCATGAAATGGAGGCTACCCCTACTTCCTGTGACACTTTCACAAGTTAGAATGGTATATCAACCATAGGCAACTGGAAACAGCTCTCCACACAGGCCTGGTTTGGTCCTTCTTCTCTACATTAAGAAGAGAGTGGCTGATTCAGACACATCCCTTCATCCTGACCAGGTTGTTTGCAATGGAAGATGACTTTTGCTCTCTCAGTTCCTTCATAGTTACCCAGTTAGCCACTACTTCTTCAGGGATCATTTTTGCATGGACCTTTGAGTTTCTCGGCAGTTAGAACATCCCCTACATTCCTGTATTGTAAGACCAACTCTGTCTCTGCTCTTCTGTAAATTTAGATTGTGGGAACAGTGTATGGTTATGGTTAATAACAGGTTTGATTTGGATTAGGAATCATTCTGCTGGATGTATAATGGTATTGGGAACCTGCAATATTTACAAGAATATACAGGTAAAATATAAGTATGAAAACAGAAATCGAGGTAAGGTTTGAAGCCCAGAAGGGCATTGGGCCCTTGATTGTGATACTTAGCTTTGTTTTATTTTCTGCACTGATGTCTCAGATAAATCGATATACAATTGCATAGGACCTTGTACCTTGGATGATTGATTGTCAAAAAGAACTTTCAGTTAAAAAGGGATAGTCGGTAGGATTAGAAAGATAGTCAGTAGGTTTAGAAAGGAGAGTGAGTATAGTATTTGGACCAAAAGTTATTTAGCTATAGGGTTTTTTGTATAGAGTGAATGTAAATGTCCACACATGTGAAGAGTCAGTCACAATGATGAACTGTTGAAAATATGTAGGAAATATATCAGATATCAATAGAGACATTAGGAAATCTGGTAAAGTATATTCGGTAGTGAGTGTTTAACAAAATAGGTACTTGTCACTCCCTGTTATCCTGTATGCTTAATAAAACACTGTTGAAATCTTGAGAACTGTTTCCTAATCTTGTTTCCCGAATGTGCTGATCCCAACTGCCAAACTGCAGAATGTACTCCCTCGCTCATTTGCACGCAAACATCTCACTCACCCGGACCCATCAATAAACTTCCCTCCTTGCCCTCTCCAATTAAAATATATAAGCTCTGCTTAAGCTGTTCTCAGGGCTCTCTGCTCTATTCAAGTGAGCTCTGAGCCCCAGCATGCTGGACCCCCAATAAACCCTTTGCTTTTGCATGAGACAGTCTCTTGGTGGTCTCTTCCCGTGACGCTCACCCGACCTTTACATATGGATGTTCCACCGAGATCCGGCAGCGGCGGACGAGAGACCCCAACAGGCTTCTCTTGGGGTATGTAAGGTGCCTCTTTCTGGTTTCAGGTTTCAGGTTATGGCCTTGCAAAATGGCTGTCAGTGAAGAGTGTGAGCTCTCTCCGATGGTGGCTGACAGACGT
Organism: Callospermophilus lateralis; assembly: GCF_048772815.1. Lineage (NCBI taxonomy): Eukaryota > Metazoa > Chordata > Mammalia > Rodentia > Sciuridae > Callospermophilus > Callospermophilus lateralis. Next base: position 258,628 of record NW_027514388.1, on the reverse strand, counting down.
GTCACAGAGCCACAGGCCACGTACCTGGGGGACGCCGCTGAGGATTCTGGAATCGAGGAACAATAGTCTCTTCGAATCAGTGATATTTAGTTTCAGATTCGGTATTGCCAGCCCATCGGGTTTTGCCGGCTACTCAGTCCTGGTCTCAGTGTTGGACGTCCATTGCGTGTCTTTATTTTCTTGTCTTGTCTGTGTCGTGTGTCGTTGCTTTTACTGTTTGTGTATCTTTCATTATGGGACAGAGCACTTCAATGCCTCTGTCCCTGACCCTTGAACACTGGACCAAAGTACACTTAAGGTCTCAGAGTCTTTCTTTTTCAGTAAAACCCTGGACCTAGCAGACTCTCTGTGACTCAGAATGGCCCACCTTTAGATTTGGATGGCCCCTAGAAGGATCTTTCTACTTCCCACTAATTTAAAAAGTAAGAGATATTGTCTTTCAGCCAGGGAAACATAGCCATCCAGATCAACAGCCATATATCTTTACTTGGAAGGACCTCTGCAAATCTCCTCCTCCATGAGTGAGGCCTTTCCTTGCCCCTGCCCCTGCTCCTACTCCTTCCCCCATGATCTCTCAAACCCTCTGCTCCTCCTCCTCCTCCACCCTGTGTTCTCCCTGAGTCAAAGATTTGACTCTACTGGACTCTCCTCCCCCTCCTTATCTCCTGCCCACATCCCCCAACTCCCAACACCCTCTAAGTGATTCCTCTGCTGCTGACTCTGCCTCTCCACCATTGGAGGAAGCTACGCCAGCCCAGCGCCCGCCAGATAACTCCCCCGCTGCACACACAGCCCCTCCTCCGCTGGAGAAAACTAGTCCAGCTAAAGGAACTCGCCGGCGGTGAATATTTGAAAATGCTGGAACTCCCGTGATGCTCCCCCTCTATCCCTACGGGCCAGTGACTGTCGACGTCCTTGGGGGAAAAATGCAAGACTATCAATATTGGCCTTTCTCCTCTTCAGACCTATATAACTGGAAAAATAACAATCCCCCTTTTACCGAGGACCCCACCCGGCTATCAGGTGTGGTTGAGTCATTGATGTTTTCACACCAGCCTAATTGGGATGACTGCCAACAACACCTAGGGACTCTCTTCATGACAGAGGAACAAAAGAGAATCCTCCTGGAAGCTAGAAAAAAATATTCTCGAACCAGATGGGTGACCGACACAACTTCCCAAAATATTCAACACGGCTTTCCCTTGAACCAACCCAACTGGGCCCCCAACACCTTTGAAGGTAGGGAGCATTTGTCCACTTATCACTGGGTTCTAATTGCGGGTATTTTAGTGGCCGCTAGGTGACCAACAAATTTGGCCAAGGTAAGAGAGATTATTCAAGGGCCTGATGATTCCCCCTCTATGTGTCTAGAGAGAATTATGGAGGCATATAGGAGATATACTCCTTTCAATCCTCAGGCAGAGGATCAAAATGCATACGCATGATGGCCTTTATTGGGCAAGCTGCCCTGGATATTAAAAGAAAGTTACAATGCTTAGATGGATTACAAGATATGACTTTGAGAGATTTAGTCTGAGAAGCCAAGAAGGTATACTATAAGGTAGAAACTGAGGAAGAGTAGGGAGCAAAGGGAGGATAAAAGAAAAAGACAGAATAAGGCATTGACTAAGGTCTTGGTCTCAAAAACAAATAGGCCAGAAATAAGAAACATGGAGACAGGAAGGAATACCTGGGCCCACACTACAGGCCACCCCTGGCCTCAGATCCATGTGCCTACTGTAAAGAAAATGGACTCTGGGTCAAAGAGGGCCCTAGAAAGAGACAGCCATGCCAGCCAGCCATTCTGACTCTGGGGGATGACTAAGAACGTCGGGGTTCAGATCTCCTCACAGAGGTCAGGGTAACTTTTGAAGTAGAGGGTACCCCAGTAAACTATGAAGTAGATACAGGGGCAATATACTCAGCCCTTAAGGCCCCATTGGGCTCTTTTTCAAATAAAAGGTCTCTAATTCAAGGGGCTAATTACAGTAAATATCGAGCTTGGACAACTAAGAGGACCATGGACCAGGGGGAAAAAATATCCATCACTCCTTTTTAGTAATCCAAGAATGCCCTGCCCCATTGATGGGCAGAGATCTGCTCACCAAGCTCCGGGCCAAAATAACTTTTAACCCTGAAGGCCCCCAATTGGAATTTCTAAATCCTTCAGTAAAAACTCCTATAGTCACGGCTCTAAATATGACAGTAGAAAATGTACATCAACTCACTCACCTTGGTTCAAAGAAATTGCATTCATTCCTGAAGGATCAAGAACAGAGTTTTCCACTAACCGACTCACAGCGAAAGAAAATAACTAAACGGGTTACAAAAGCCTTTCGGGTCCATCAATTGGTTAATGCTTACCCTTCCAAGCTTCCTGCAGGAAAGCACCTACGAGGAGCCAGACCAGGACAATTCTGGGAAGTGGACTTAACTAAAATTAAGCCAGCAAGGGATGGACTGAAATATCTCCTAGTCTTTGTAGATACATTTTCAGGATGGATTGAAGCCCTCCCCAGGAAAAAAAAAAGAAAAAAGAAAAAAAAGAAACAACACAAATGGTGGTCAAATGATCCTGGAAGATATTTTTTCAAGAAACGGCCTCCCTAAAGTAATAGGGTCTGATAATGCACCGGCGTTTGTGGCTCAGGTAAGTCAGGGGTTTGCCAGGACCCTGGGGATTAATTGGAAGTTACATTGTGCTTATAGACCACCGAGTTCAGGACAGGTAGAAAGAATGAATAGAACCATTAAAGAGACCATAACAAAATTAAGCTTAGAGACCGGCATAAAAGATTGGACTATGCTCCTGCCTTATGCACTGTTTAATGCAAGAAATACTCCCTCTGTTTCTTTGTGTAACCTCACCCCCTATGAAATTCTCTATGGTGCCTCTCCTCCAGGACGGGACCTAACCCCAACTCTAAGACCTAACGATCCCTTCCACACCCCCTTGCTTGAAAGACTTAAAGTTCTTAAAAGAACTCAGGGATACCTGCGAAAACAGATGGCCACTGCCTACCAAACTGGGGACGAGGGAACTGCACATCGATATCAAGTAAGAGACTTCGTCTAGGTAACATGACATCAGGTGTCATCCCTGGAACCCCGCTGGAAAGAACCATAGCAGGTGCTACTTATAACACCTACAGCAGTAAAGGTAGACAGAATCTCTTCCTGTATCCATATCTCTCATCTCAAGCCTGCGGCCTGTCCAGACTCTGGCTGGAAACTGGAAAAGACTGGTAACACTTTCAAATTGTGTATTCGCCATGTGGATAAGGCTATAGACTCTCCCCTTCACCACCAGTAGTACTAACCCTCATCAGCCTGTTCAGCAGCGATGGCTGATCACAATCCTACTGGAAAAGAAGTATGGTCTATCTTGCATACAGCCCATTTAGGGACCTGGTGGCCATCTCTCCCCCCAGATATTTGTCAGCTGGGTATAGGTCTTTCCTATTGGGATATCCCTGATGAAGAGGATCCCACTAAAATTCCATTAAATCCCTTCTACACAATAGATAATGGAAACAATCATTATGGATGTAGCGACACGTGAGCCAGTTGCAGGTTGGCTTGCCTAGATTACTGTTTGCCCGGCGGTCTATCAAAGACACAAAACTCACGGCTGTGTTGGGGGATAGCCGACTTCTTCTGTAAGTCATGGGGATGTGAGCATACAGGAAGTGCCTTATGGAACCCAAACTCCTAATAAATTTCTGTACAAAGCATTGGCCATATTACCAATTAGATAACCAAAACCGATGGCCCACAGAGGGGTCTCTTGATCCTCAAATCTGCATGACCTTTTTAACTTCTGCAAGTGATCAAAAAGGTGAAAGGTGATTCCCCTATGTGGAGGCCTTTTCCCTCCTTTGCTCACATCCTGAACTATGCTTCTCCAATAGATCCTCACACACAGCCTTCTGCTCCAGACCTGCAGCGGTCACTCCCACCTCAGCAACATGATTTCTCCCCTCCAATTTCTAGATCAAAAACCCAAACCTCCGCCAATTCTCAGACCATTACTCTCTTGCTGAGGTAGCAGGTACATAGGTACCCCTCCACCCACTCACTAATCTCTTCTCCTGTCAGAGCCCGCACCGGGTCCCAGCAGGTCCTCTTACCAGTTAACCCAAAGCTCAAACCAGCTGAGGAGAGCCCTTAGACCCCTATCCAAAATGAAATGAAAATGGCCTTTAAAATTTCTTTGTCATCACTGAAAACAGGTTACTAAGAATTTAAAGTCCCTCACAGTTTTTTAGGGATACTAACTCCCGTCTTCCCCTTTGCTCTACCTATTCTACTGCTCAACTTTTTGTTTCTAGGAAAATCCCAGACCCCTTTCCCAATATTCTTTTACATCTCTCCTACCTCATTCAGATCAATGGAGCTGCTCACAGCCACACCTTCCCCGTCTTCCCCCTCTGTACCAGGCCCTCAGAAAAGTCTTAACTGACCTTCTCCAGAAGTCTTCACCATGGCTGACTTTAGGGCTTTCAGCAAAAGAGTCCCTATAAAAGAGTTCAGAGTAGATAAACTTCCTCTTTTAGTGTTGCCCTCTTCTACTTGGCCACTGGCTAAAACAATCAGCACTCCTACGCTAGACACCTCATTACAAGTTTTTCACAAAATATGTGAACAAGGCCTCTGGCCTTGAGCTAGGGCTTCACAGAGATGGCTAGATTTTTATGATAAAGATGTTACCAACTGGGCTCCATGGTAACAGCTGGCAGGGGGAAAATATAAAGGGAAGAAAAAGCTCTCCCTCACCCAGGTGTCCTTGAAAAGTTAACTTGCCCAGAACAGAGGAAAAAGCAGGAAAAAAACTGCCTTTTCTGAACTTCTGCAGACTGTGAACTTCTGAGCCCCTTCCCTTACATGTTGGGTACAAAATTCTGAAACTACCGAAACTTGGGTTTCAGGGGATTAGTTGATTACAACAGAAGTAATGCCCTCTGAAACCGTCTGCAACAAACAGGACTGTCTCCCTGTCTTTGGTACTATCTTAGGTGCCTTGCCTTGTCCGTGCCTAAAACAGTATAATTCTATATACTTAAACATTGTTTATGTTTTCATCAAATGGTCAACAGCTGGGATTAATTGTGTAATGGTGCAGATGTTTCCCAGAGTGCTTTATTATGATGCAGGCTCATTTGAAGATCAAATAGGTGGCCATAAAACCCGGTTCCACTGGGAACATATATCCCTCACTTTAGCCATCCTATTAGGAATAGGAGTTGCTGCAGGGGTGGGCACAAGAACTACTGCCTTGGTCCATGAGACACATCAAATGACCCAATAAGAAGCAACAATACACCAAAACTTAAAGATATTAGAAACCTCTATCACAGCTTTTCAGGAATTTTTAACCTCTCTCTCTCTCATGAAGAGGAGTGTTGATCCTCCTCTTCATGAGAGAAGGGGTCCTTTGTTCTGCATCGATGGAAGAATGTTGTGTTTATGGTGACCATAGTGGAGTTGTTAAAAAATCTATGAGTAAATTAAAAAATGCCTTGAAGAGTGTCAACGAGAGAGGGAGGCCCATAAAGGGTGGTTTGAGTCTTTGTTCACACAGTCCCCTCGTTAACTATGAATTTATCAACCCTGGCCAGTCCAATAATAATCCTCATATTATTGCTAACTATAAAATCCTGTTTGCTAAACCGTGTAATTTCTTTTCTCCAAGCTCAAATTGGACAAGTTGAACTTATGGTAATACCCCACTAGCAGACATAGAATGTGACACCCGGCAATGATCACTTTTATGATTAAAAGTAGCCAGAAGAAGAATTGGGGGATGAAAGGTTAATAAAATAGGCACTTGTTACTTCCTTTTTTTCTGTACGCTTAACAAAACACTGTTGAATTCTTGAGAAATGTTTGCTAATCTTGTTCCCATAATGTGCTGTCCCCAACTGACAAACTGCAGAATGTACTCCCTCACCCGGTTGCACGCAAACTGCCCACTTGCCCTGACCCATCAATAAACTTCCCTCCGTGCCATCACAAAGGAAAGTATATAAGCTCTGCTTAAGCTTTTCTCAGGGCTCTCTACTCTATTCAAGTGAGCTCTGAGTACCAGCATGCTGGACCCCCAATAAACCCTTTGCTGTTTCATGAGATAGTCTCTTGGTGGACTCTTCCTCCAACGCTCGCCTGACCTTTACTTGGATGATTGAATGTTGAAGAGAACATCCATTCAAAAAGGGATAGTCAGTAGGATTAGAAATATAGCTGGTAGGATTAGGACGAAGAGTGAGTATAGGATGAACTCGAGAAAATACGTAGGAAAGCAGATATCAATAGAGACATTATGAAATCAGGCAACGTATAAAGTGAGTGATAGGATTAGACATTATCAACAGTGTTGAGTTTCAATATATAAACTTAGGAAGAAACAAATATGTACTAACCAATATCATTGACATTTGAGAGCAATAGGCAACCTGGACATGAATGTTTTTAGTAATCCAGGATTGCTTTCCATTTAGGCTTTGGTACAATCATAAGTGTGACCTTTGCATTTTGTGATCTGAATATTACTGGGATAAAATTTATATGTAGATCAGGTGACATGAGTATTTCTTCTAACATTTTGGGAGCAATATTTTGAAGACGTATAAATTAGTATTGGGGGTACAAAAGTTGTACCCTGTGTCTATGAATATAGAAGTAATGCATGAATTGACAATACTGTGAATAAATAATATAACTGTTTCAACTTTAAATAATGGATTGAATTGATATCTGAAAATATATAAGAAATCTTATATTGATATACAATCATTCATTCCATCGAGTTATACATCAAATGGTAATATTAGGGTTATGTTTTATCATGAAGGGTGTGTGAGTTTTGCTTCAAAAGTGATTATGGAAATGGAAAATAATGTATTTGGAATGAAGTCTCATGAAAAGACGAGTCAAGAAACATAGAGGAATACATGTGTTCTGAAGCAGGAAGTGATTGTAAGAATAACAAAAGCCTATAAATTTACTAACTTGTGGATGAAATATATATCCTATGATGTGCAAAAACCGAAGAAATAGTATGTAACAGTGTTTAATTAAAATGAACGTCAAAATACACATCATGTCCCATTGGAATCTACTTGCATTGATGTTAAACTGGGTCAGTTACTGTAGAAACAATAGGATTTGTAAGGACCATTTAATAAAGTTAGTTTTCAGTACTAGGAAACAAAAATATATTCCAGGTGGATGAATATATCTGAGCATAAACTTGTGAAAATTTGATTATAAATCCACATTAATTAACATGAATGAATTTAGGGAGTGTATATATGACACAAATATTACATATTTTGAAAAGTCAGGAGAGTGTATATATATATATATATATATATATATATATATATATATATATATATATATATATATATATACAAAAAACACACACAGACACATTAAAAAGTAGCAATATATATGCCAAACAAAATTCATCATGAAATATACATAATCCACAGGTTCAAATATATTCATTTTACTGAACATGGATTTATGTATAATGTTGTTCAACTAGGAAGCTCACCCATAGGTTGAATTTTCAGTTCCAAAAGCATTTAGGAGGAGTGATCTCTTCTCAGAATTTCTTTCTGCCAAGTCAGCCACTTCACAAAAATGTATGAGTGATACTAAGTAGGATTCTATTTGTGCATATAAAAATACATGTGCTGAATAGGCTCCAGAGAAATGGAGACAGGAATTCACACATAAGTGAACTTTAAAATCAATGGAGAACTATTTCAATTAAAAATTCACTAGATTTGTATCACCTACGAAAAATCATGCAAAAAGGCAGTCCAACTATACATGATGCCTCCCCTGAACTGCTTGTATTTCTCTATTGTTTGGGATATTTGCCTCCATCATATTAGGATTAGTATTCAGAGTCTAGAAGGGTGTGGGATAGTGTCAGGGATTCAGTATTTCGTATGAAAAATAGGAAAATGAATGCAATGTGTATGCAAATATGTGCTACACAAAATCTTCCCACTCTCATCCAGAACAATGCCTAGACATCACCTTCGCCCCAAGTAAGACACAATTAGAGGAGAAGAGTTAGAAAATCTTTGAATACATATCTGCAATGGAAAATTATCAGGAGTTCACAACCTTGGATATGGTAGAGGAATTTCCAAAAGTAAGAGACAGGGTAAATCACTCCACAAACATGGACCTTTGCCTGCCTAAAGACTTCTTGATAAACTGCCTCTAAGGATGGGCACTTGAAATATATGTTGTTGTCAGGAGCTTTAGCTTCCTTTCTAGTGAGACCATCAAAGCTAGGTCTGATTCTCTGTGACCTGGAGGATATGCTTTCTTATTTTCCAATGAACATGAGGCAGTAGTGCTGAATTCTCTCTTTGTAGGGAAATTGTTGCCACGGGGGCTAAGTGTATCCACATGTTGACTGTGAGTCCATTTGGTCATCCTCCACATTTCGTGGTGTTTCTTGGTGCTGCACTGGGAATTTGGTATTTACTTCACGGAATACAAGGAGCTCAACTGGGACTCAGAGCTGGAGGGAGTTCTGTCAGGTATGGTGGGTCAGGATCTGCAGGAGAATGCACCAACCAGGCTTCTATCCCACATAGTTTGCCCCCTTGACCATAATAACCTGATTGTGAACATTTCGGTTAAACCTCTCCTTATAAAAAGATGCCTTTACATATAAGAGTCTGCAGGATGCACCATGTCAGCCACAAGCCATTTGGAAGTCAAAGGCAGATCCACAAGGCCCCAGGACAGAAATTTTATCACAAAACTGCACACCACTGCTCTTGGTCAACTACTCAGTAGGCTCCAACTTACTGGCATCTCTGTTCTACACGATTTTCATGAAACCCAGTCAATCAAGGCATTGTCTGGTACACTCAGGATCAGCAACAGTACATCCAAAGGTTCTCCTGTACCACCTGGTCAAGGGAATTTCAAAAATGTCATGGTATTTATCTAGCCATTTTTCAAGGATGATATTGGAGGCACTGTGAGTTCCAATTATTTTAGGAACCATTCAATGGTGAGGAAGCTCATTTCAATGAATGCTCTGGAGAACTCTCACAGGCAAGTCATCCAAAAACATGGCAAAATGGTCACGTGAATCCAGGCCCATTGAGGTCTACAAAGTGAGGTCCATATTTGTTTTGACTCTCAACTATGTCTGCCAAGACTTTCAGAAAAAAATCATGTGATATCCTGGCTGAGATTCCCAGTGCTGTGTGGAAAGCCCTGAGCCTAGATCTCAGTTTCCAATGGCGACTCTCATGCGTGGCCTCCTAAAATCCCAACGCAATTCATGGCAATACTTGTATGAGTTCAGTTCCAGAACTCAGTCTCTTAGGGGAAACACACCAGAGTTCCAGCTGAGGTGGACCAAGTAATCTCTTCCAACCACAATTAAAACCAAAACACTCCCACATGGCCCACATCTTTTTCCATTGAGACACTCATCAAAACCTCTGGCTGAAGGTTTACATGATGGGTGCAGCCCAAGACAGTGTCTAAAATATGCTCCCTTGCCCCTCTTTTGCCTAAAGTAAGGGTGGACTGGACCCCTTTCCTCTGAACCTGGAGTGATCAAATAAGCCTGCCGTTAATACTGCTCTGATTCTCCAATTTGAGGCCTACTGACTGTTAGGTATAGATTCTTTATGTGATTTGGAGTAATGAGGAAACACAAGCACCTATTGTCTACCCTCTGCAGGCCTTTGAAGAACTCATTTTAACCAAAGGATCCCTATTCTCACTTGATGGAGGTCAGGAACCTAACAGAGAAAGGCAAGAGACTTCTTCCAGAATGACTGATATTTTTACATTTCGGTTTTCGATACACACATGGGAACGTACTTTAGATCCATCAGGTGCTGAGAATCTAACTCATAGCCTGACACAGGGACAAGAGGCTTATTCAGACACATCCCTTTCCAAAGCAATTAACCAAAGAGCTACAGGTGATGCCCATTAATTTCCATTTGAAAACTGTTTTCTTCAGGCTTCAAAAAGGGGTGGCCTGAGGCAAGAAACTTTCTTACACTCAGGGCAACAGAACAATAGGTAAGCAAAAGGCCCAAAGCAGGGTTTCTCCACTGAGACTTTCCTGGTCACATTGATATCTGCATTTTCTGCGATGCTCGCCACTCCATTCTGCTATCCAGTACATGGCCATGTCACAGAGCTTGGAGGTGGCACATATCTTGGACACAAAAACATGAGCCTATTCTGGATAGTGGCCAGAATTCGGGAAGAAAACAGGAACATAGGAGGATAGTAGGGGTTGCTCATCCATAAGTCAAGCTACAATCCACTCATAAATTGGGTAGGATGAATGCTGGGAAGCTTTCTACTAGACAGGACGTATTCATTGATGCATTCTCTTTTCTCATGTCTACAAACACGGACACAGTGGGATACACAGACACTAGCCTTGTCAAACGGCTTTCTAGAAGTACTCCACTCCATACCAAACAAACTGCCTTTCCTACCTATTCTGAGAACATGAATAAAAACCACAAATTTACACCAACAACCACAAAGGCACTTCCTACCCCCAATAAGTCTTTGACTATCCAGAGTGTCCTCGGACTGGTCGACCATAGTATGTTACCCTGAATTGGCTTGTCCTGTCTCAGATCTGGTCTCCTCGGCCAACTCTGTGAAGTTGTCAGGAACCAACTGTGAGCGACTACCTGCTTTCTTAGGAAAGGTCCCTCTACAGAGCTCTCCTGGCATTTGTCCATCTTCACATCAGTAGATACCAAAAAAGACTGTCTGTCCTTGGTAAATCGAAACAAGTTATCCCACTGGGACAGCGACTGGGACTATCTCTGGGTGCCTGGCTTCCTGGATCCCAAGTTCAGAGAGTTCCATCACCAAGTAAGTGAGGTGAAGTCACTTTCTTCAAAAATGAATGAGGTCACTGCCCTGGCAACCACTTTGTTCTAACAGTTGCTTCAAATGGTCCCATGAGATGGAGGGTGCTCCTACTTCCTGTGACACTTTCACAAGTCAGAATGGTATATCAACCATAGTCAACGGGGAACTTCTCTCCACACAGGCCTGCTTTGGTCCATCTTCTCTACATTAAGAAGAGAGAGGCTGATTCAGACACATCCTTTCATCCTCTCCAGGTTGTTTGCCATGTAAAATAAGTTTTGCTCTCTCAGGTCCTTCATAGCTGCCTACAACTTTTCCAAGGATCATATCTGCATGGAACTCTGAGGTTCTCAGCAGGTGGAAGATCACCTACATTCCTCTATTGTAAGACCAACTCTGTCCATGCTCTTCTGTAGTTAGATTGAGGGAAGAGTGTATGCTTAGGATTAACAACAGGTTCGATTTGGGTTAGAAATAATTTGGGGGATGAATAATGGTATTTGGAACCTGCAATATTTAAAAGAATATACAGGTGAAATGTAAGTATGAAAACCGAAATGTATGTAAGATTTGAAGCCCGGACGGCTATTGAGCCCTTGATTGTGATACTTAGCTTTGAATTATGTTCTGCACAGATGTCTCTGATAAATCGATATACAATGGCATAGGACCTTGTGCCTTGGATGACTGAATGTGGAAGACAACATCCAGTCAAAAAGTGAGAGTCGGTAGGATTAGGAAGATAGTCGGAAGGTTTAGAAAGAAGAGTGAATATAGGATCTGGACCAAAAGTTCTTCAGCAATAGGGTTTCGGGTAGAGAGTGAATGTAAATATCAGCACATGTGAAGAGTCAGTCACATTGATGAACTGGGGAAAGTATGTAGGAAAGCAGATATCAATAGAGACATTAGGAAATCAGACAAATTATAAAGTGAGTAATAGGATTAAACATTTTCACAGGGTTGAGGTTGAATATATAATCTAAGGAAGAAACAAACATGTAGTCACCAATAGGATTGACATTTGAGAGCATTAAGTACCCTGGACATGGATGTTTTTAGTAATTCATGCTCACTTTCCATTTAGGCTTTGTTACAATCATCAGTGTGATCTTTGCATTTTGTGTCCAGAATATCACTGTGATAAAATGTATATGTAGATCAGGTGACGTGAGTATTTCTTCCACCATTTCTGGGAGCAATATTTTGAACATGTATCAATTAGTATTGGGAGTACAAATAGGTGTACTTTGTGTACTTCTAATGGTAACATTAGGGTTACGGTTTATCATGAAGTGTGTGTGAGTTTTGCTTCAAAAATGATTAAAGAATCGAAAATAATATGTTTAGAAAGAAGTCTAGTGAAAAGACCACTAAATAATCATAAAGGAATACATGTTTTCTGAAAGAGGAAGTGATTGAAAGTGAACCAAATGCCTATAAATTTGTGAACTTGTGGATGAAAGGATATATCCTATGATGTCCATAAACTGAAGAAAAAGTAATGTACCAGTGTTGAATAAAAACAAACTTCAAAATACATATCATGTCCCATAGGAATCTAACTGCATTGATGTTAATCCTGGTCAGTTACAATAGAAATATAAGGATATATAAGGACCATTCACTGAAGTTAGTTTTCAGTACTAGGAAACAAATATGTATTTCAGGTGGTTGAATATTTCTGAGAATAATCTTGTGAAATGTGAAATGTTGATTACAAATCCACATACATGAACTAGAATGAATTTACAGAGTGTATAATAAGACACATATATTTCATATTTTGGAAAATCTGGAGAGTATATATATATATATATATATATATATATATATATATATATATACACACACACACACACACACACACACACACACATTAAAATGTAGCAATATATATGCCAATCGAAATTTATCATGAAATATATATCATCCACATACCTAAAAATATTAATTTTACTGAACATGGATTTATGTTTAATGTTGTTCACTAGGAAGCTCACCCATAGGTTGAATTTTCAGTTCCATCAGTATTTAGGGGCAGTGATGTATTCTCATAATTTGTAAATTCCAAAGTCATTTTGCTCACAAGAATGTACGTGTGATACCAGGTAGAAGTCTATATATGCATAAAAATATACATGTTCTGAATAGGCTACACAGAAAAGGAGACAGGAATTTACATATGTGTTAACTTTAAAAACTCATGGAGAAATATTCCAATGAAAGGTTGACAAGAATGATAACACATACCCTTGATAAAGCAGAAGGAAAATCCAAGTATACACCATGCCTCCTATGAAAGGCCTGTATTTCTATCCTGTTAGGTTTCTTTTTCTCCATCATTTTAGGATAAGTAGTCAGTGTCTATTAGGGTATGGGTTAGTGTCAGGGATTCAGTATTTCAAATGGTAAATAGGATAATGAATCCAATGTGTATGCAAATATGTGCTACACAATAAACTTCCAACTCTCATCCAGAACAATGCCTTGACATTACCTTTGGCCCAGTGAGACACAATTAGAGGGGAAGAGTTTGAAAATCTGTGAATACAAATCTGGAATGGAAAATGCTCAGGAGTTCCCAACCTGGGAGCTGGTAGAGGAGTTTCCAAAAGTACGGGACAGTGTAAACACTACACAACCATGGAGCTCTTCTGGCCAAAAGAATTCTGGAGAAACTGCCTCTGAGGTGTGGCACTTGAAATATATGTTGTTGTCAGGAGTTTATTTTCATTTGTCATGAAACCATCAAAGCTGGGTCTGCATCTATGTTACCTGGAGAACATGGTTTCTTATTTTCCAATGATCATGAGGCAGCGGTGCTGAATTCTCTCTTTGTAGGTAAACTGAGGACACTGGGCCGAAGTGTCTCCCATGTGGACTGTGAAGCCATTTGGTCATCCTCCAATTTTCGTGGTGTTTCTTGCTGCTGCACTGGGAGATTGGTATTTGCTTCATGAAATACAAGGAGTTCAACTGGGACACAGTGTTGGAGGGAGTTTTGTGACATGTGGTGGTTCAGAGTCTGCAGGAGAACGCACCAACCATGCTTCAATCCCATATGCTTGCCCCCTTGACGATAGCAAACTGATTCTAAACATTGCCCTGAAACCTCTCCATATAACAAGACGCCTTTACATATAAGGGTCTGCTTGGTGCACCATATCAGCTAAAAGCCATTTGGAAGTCAATGGCAGATCCACATGGCACCACCACAAATATTTTATCACACACCTGCACATCACTGGTCTGGGCCAACTACTCTGCAGTTTTCAACTAACCGGCATCTCAGTTCTACACCATTTTCATTATACCCATCAGTCAAGGCACTGTCTGGTATAATAATGATCAGCAACAGGACATCCAAATGTTCTTCATTGCCACAATGCGAATTTCAAATTTTCAATGCGAATTTCAAAAATTTCATGGTATTCATCTATCCAATTTACAAGGTTGAAGTTGGAGCCATTGTGGCTTACAATTCATTCAGGAACCATTAAATGGTGAGGAAGCTCATTTCAATGAAAGCTCTGGTACAATCATAAGTGTAAACTTTGCTTTTTGTGTCCAGAATATTACTGTGATAAAATGTATAAGGAGATCAGGTGACATGAGTATTTCTTCCACCATTTCTTTGAGCAATATTTTGAAGACGTATAAATTAGTATTGGGGGTACAATAGGTGTACGCTGTGTCTTTGGATATAGAGATAATGCATGAATAGACCATACTGAGAATAAATAATATAACTGGTTCCAATTTTAAATAATTTTTTGAATTGATACATGAAAATATACAGAAAATCTTATATTGATATACAATCATTCATTCCAACCAGTTCCACATTTAATGGTAATATTAGGGTTATGGTTTATCATGAACAGTGTGTGAGTTTTGCTTCAAAAGTGATTATGGAAATCAATAATAATGTGTTTGGCAAGAAGTCTCATGAAAAGACCAGTCAAGAGACCTGGAGGAATACATGTGTTCTGAAGAAGGAATTGATTGAACGCGAAACAAATGCCTGTAAATTTGTGAAATCGTGGATGAAATATATATACTATGATATATATATATATATATATATATATATATATAAAACATAGGTGAAATATATGTATGAAAACAGAAATCTAAATAAGATTTGAAGCCCAGAAGGGCATTGGGCCCCTGATTGATATCCATATCTTTGAATTACTTTCTGCAAAGTTGTCTCAGATAAATCCATATACAGGGGCGTAGGACCTTGTACCTTGGATGATTGAATGTAGAAGAGAACATCCAGTAAAAAAGGGATAGTCAGTAGTGAAAGCTTAATAAAATAGGTACTTGTCACTTCCTGTTTTTCTGTATGCTTAACAAAACACTTTTGAAATTTTGAGAATATTTGCTAATCTTGATCCCAGAATGTGCCGTTCCCTACTGCCAAACTGCAGAATGTACTCCCTCACCTGGTTGCACGCAAACCGCCCAGTCGCCCAGACTCATCAATAAACTTCCCTCTCTGCCCTCTCCAAGGAAAGTATATAAGCTCTACTTAAGCTGTTCTCAGGGCTCTCTGCTCTGTTCAAGTGAGTTCTGAGCTCAAACATGCTGGACCCCCAGTAAATCCTTTGCTGTTGCATGATAAAGTCTCTTGGTTGTCCCTTCTTCTGACGCTAGCCCGACCTTTACATATGGAGGTTCCACCTAGATCGAGCAGTTGTGGACGAGAGATCCCAAAGGACCCCTCTCAGGTAAGTAAGGCGCCTCTTTCTGGTTTCAGGTTTCAGGTTAGGGCTTGGCAAATTGACTGTCAATGAAGAGTGTGAGCTCTCTCTGACGATGCCTGACAGTCGTGTTACAAAACTCAAGCCATGTCTCTGGAGGACACCACAGAGGACTCCGGAAATTGAGGAACAATAGTCTCCTCGACTCAGTGATATTTTGATTCGGATTCGGTATTGCCAGCCCATCGGGTTTTGCTGGCAACTCAGTCCTGGTCTCAGTGTTGGACTTCCATTGCCTGTCTTTATTGTCTTGTCTTGTCTGTGTCATGTGTCATTGCTTTCACTGTTTGTGTATCTTTCATTATGGGACAGCGCACTTCAATGCCTTTTTCCCTGACCCTTGATCACTGCACCAAAGTCCGCTTAAGGGCTCAGAATCTTTCTTTTTCAGTAAAGTGCCGGATGTTGCAGATTCTCTGTACCTCAGAATGGCCAACATTTGGAGTTGAATGGCCCCTAGAAGGATCTTTCTACTTCCCACTAATTTAAAAAGTCAGAGATATTGGCTTTTAGCCAGGGCCACATAGCCATCTGGATCAACAGCCATGTATCTTAACTCAGCAGGACCTCTGCAAAGCTCCTCCTCCATTGGTGAAGCCTATCCTTGCCACTGCCCCTGCTCCAACTTCTTCCCCCAGGAACTCTCAAACACTCTTCTTCTTCTTCTCCTCCACCCTCTGTTCTCCCTGAGTCACCAGATTTTACTCTACTGGACTCTCCTCCCCCTCCTTATCCCCTGCCCTGGTTCCCCAGCCCCCAACACACTCTAAGTGATTCCCCTGCTGCTGACTCAGCCTCTCGTCCATTGCAGGAAGCTAAGCCGGCCCAGCGCCCTACAGAAAATTTCCCTGTGGCACACACAGCACCTTCTTCCATGGAGGAAGCTGGCCCAGCTAAAGGAATGCGCTGGCGGCAAAAGATTGAAAACCCTGGAACTCTCGGGATGCTCCCCCTCCTTCCCTAGAGGCCAATGGTTATCGATGGCCATGGGGGAAAAATGCAAGCCTACCAGTATTGGCCTCTCTCCAGACCTATATAACTTAAAAAATTACAATCCCCCTTTTTCGAGGACCCAACACAGCTCTCAGGTGTGGTTGAGTCATTAATGTTTTCACAAAAGCCTACTTCAGAAGACTGTCAACAACTCCTAGGAACTCTCTTCATGACAGAGGAACAAAAGGGAATCCTCCAGGAACCTAGAAAAAAATATCCTCGGACCAGATGTTCATCCGACACAACTACCCAACATAATCAAAGCCGGCTTTCCCTTTAACCGACCCAACAGTGACCCCAACACCTTTGAAAGTAGGGAGCTTCTGTCCACTTATAGCTGGGCTCTAATACTGGGTCTCCAAACAGCCGCTAGTGACCAACTAATTTGGCCAAGGTAAGAGAGATTATTCAAGGGCCAGATGAATCTCCCTCTATGTTTCTAGAGAGAATTATGGAGTCATATAGGAGATATATTCCTTTCGATCCTCAGGCAGAGAATCAGAAGGCATCTGTCATGATGGGCAAACTGCAATCGATATTAAAACAAATTTACAAAACTTAGATTGATTACAAGATATCACTTTGAGAGATTTCGTCAGAGAATCTGAGAAGATATACTATAAGAGAGAAACTGAGGAAGAGAAGGGAGCAAAGTGAGGTTAATGAAGCAAAAGGCAGACTAAGGTGTTGACTAAGGTCCTGGTCACAACAACAAATAGGCCAGAAATTAAGAAACAGGGAGACAAGAAGGGATAAGTTGGCCCACGACAGAGGCCACCCCTGGCCTCAGATCAATGTGCCTACTCTAAAGAAAAAGGACACTGGGTCAAAATTGCCTTAGAAAGTGACAGCCAGGCCAGCCAGCCATTCTGACTCTGGAGGATGACTAAGAAAGTCGGGTCTCATATCCCTTCCCCGAGCTCAGGGAAACTTTTGAAGTGGAGGAGACCCCAGTAAACTGGATACAGGGGCAATATACTCAGCCCTTAAAGCCACAATAGGCGCTCTATCTAATAAAAGGTCTCTAGTTCAAAAAACTAATGGCAGTAAATATCGGACTTGGACAACTAAGAGGACCATTGACTTGGGGAAAGGAAAAATCCATCATTTCTCCCTAGTAATCCCAGAATGCCTGGCCCCATTGATGGGCAGAGATCTGCTCACCAAGCTCTGGGCCAAAATAACTTTTAACCCTGAAGGCCCCCAAGTGGAATTTCTAAATCCTTCAGTAGAAATTCCAAGAGTCACGGCTCTAACTATGTCAGTAGAAAATGTACATCAACTCACTCACCATGGTTCAAAGAATCTGCAGGCATTCCTGAAGGATCAAGAACAGAGTTTTCCACTAACCGACTCACAGTGAAGGAAATAACTGAATGGGTAACAAAAGCCTGTCGGGTCCATCAATTAGTTAATGCTTACCCTTCCAAGCTTCCTGCAGGAAAGCACCTACGAGGTACCAAACCAGGACAATTCTGGGAAGTGAACTTTACTTAAATTAAGCCAGCAAGGTATAGACTTAAATATCTCCTAGTCTTTGTAGGTACATTTTAAGGATGGATTGAAGCCTTCCCTTCAAAAAGAAAAGAAAAAAGAAAAGAAAAGAAATAGCGCAAATTTTGGTCAAGAAGATCCTAGAAGATATTTTTCCAAGATATGGCCTGCCTAAGTTAAAAGGGTCTGATACTGGACCAGCGTTCGTGGGCCAGATAAGTAAGGGGTTAGCCAGGACCCTGGGGATTAATTGGAAGTTACATTGTGCTTATATACCCCAGAGTTTAGGACAGGTGGAAAGAATGAATATAACCATTAAACAGACCTTAAAAAATTAAGCTTAGAGACCGGAATAAAAGATTGTACTATGCTACTGCCTTATGCACTGTTTCATGAAGGAAATACTCACTCTGTTTTTTGTGTAACCTCACCCCCTATGGAATTCTCTATGGTGCCCCTCCTTCAGGAAGGGACCTAACCCCAACTCTAAGACCTAACGATCCCTTTCACACCCCTTGCTTGACAGATTTAAAGCTCTTGAAAGAACTCAGGGATACCTGTGAAAACGGCTGGCCACTGCCTACCAACCTGGGGACAAGGGGACTCCACATCGATATCAAGTAAGAGACTTTGTCTACGTAAGATGACATCAGGTGTCATCCCTGGAACCCCGCTGGAAAGGACCATACCAGGTGGTACTTATAACACCTACAGAAATAACAAAAAGAAAAAAAAATTGAAAATAAAGAAAGGAAGAAATTAAAAAAAATAATAATGATAATAAAAAAATGAAAATTAAAATTTAAAGAAATAATACTACTAATAATAAAATAAAAAATTGAAAACATAAAATAAGTTAAAGAACAACTACACCAACAAAAAATAAAAATGAAAGAAAAAGAAAAAAAAATCATAAATGCAGTCATAGATTTTGATTAACTTCTCTTAAAGTAGGTGTTGCTGTGCCCACTGGGCCAAGCTTCTCCTCTCAAAGGTGGGAACCATTAACTGTGCAGCAGCTCTAAGTCCCAGACTGGGTGGGTCTCCAATCCTGAGTGCCTAGGGGCTTCTCTTGTGTTTCCTCAAACCAGGCCCCGTTGACCACAATACTGGCTACACGCCAGTTCTGCTGCTCCTGGGAGCCCTGTTTTCATGAATACCTGGGCACACTCTCCCTGTTTGCCTCCCTCAGCCGCTAAGTTTGTAGAGCTTGGGGCTGAGAACCCTCAGCAAATTTGCTTGCCCTCCAGGAGCCACGCCCCTGGTAGCTGGTGCAAGAGACCTCAGTTGTCTGCACTGGTGGGAGCGGTAGCCGAGAGCTCCTGAACGCAAGTCCAATGCCACTCCTGATTCCCTCGGTCTGGCTATGGAGCTCACAGGAGAGCTAGGAGGGGCCCTTATGAAAGAGCTGGGAGGGGCTCTTAAGGTTTCTCCACTGTGTGGAGAGAGATGGCTAGGGGATTAAACACCTGTCACAAAGGTTTCAATGAAGATATCTCCTCCACTCGTGATGTCAGTTCTCTGCCATGGTGGTATCTCGTGCAAATGGTGACCGTTCTTTCCCTTTGCCGGGTGACCAATGCAACGGGTGAGTCCTGACTGACTTTCCCAAGCCCCATTTCAGTCCTTTGGCCACTGCCTATGAAGGCTCAGTTGGCTTTTACCTCTGTAAATTCAGAAGGGCCGACCAATTATTTCAGCGGGATCTTTAGTGCTGAGTCATGAGAAGCAGGCGAACTGGAGGTTGAATGCAGCCTATCCGGACTCGGTGTGTGTGTTCTGAGGGGCCCAGATTGTACGCCCCAGATCCACATCAGCTGAGCATTGCCTAGTGATCCTGAGCAAACAGCATTTAGACAGTTTACGGCTCCCTATGCCCGCACATTTGAAGATGTCAGAGACTTGATCTCTCTGCACCTGCCACCATGTTAGATCTCCTCAATGATATTCATGTTACCCTTACAGCTTCCTGGCATAAGCAAGTTCTTGGGATTGTAACACTACTGCTTCTGTTTCCAGTCCAGATTTCTAGAAATGAATCCTTGCCGCCATTGCCTCTGCCTCTGGACCATGCTCACGTTAGCCGCGCTCATGGGTGCTGCGCTCGACTGTGACTATAGCGGAACCACCGCGGCCTCCATTGCTCCTCAGCCCGGTGCCCATCCCCTGGGGCCCAAGCAGCTGCCACCATGGCTCTCCGGACCCCTCCTCCAGAGCACAGGTCCCTTAGCAGGGGAATGCAGAATGACCCCAGAGACAGGCTCTGCCCGAAGGTGCAGCGGCGAACAGGCGACCTAGGGGCTCGAGGCCACGGTCCAGCCTTCAGAGGACAGGACTCGGCCCTTAGCCCAGCTCCAACCTCTAGATGCGGAAGCCAGACATTTTAGACAGAGTCATCAAGACAGCCAGCAGAAAGCAAATGGTGGCTCCTGCGGAGTGGATTTTCGGCACAGAAACCACAGCCCAGCGAACAATCCCAGTCCATAAACTCTCCCTATATATAAAAATATTTTAAAAAAGGGGGCGGAAGTAACTGAGCTTTCTTTGCATCAGGTACTTACAATCCACTGCTGATTATTCATTCAGGTTCTCTGCCTGGAGTGAAGCGAAAGAGGAAGCAGATGCGCGCAAAGCGCCCATGGCTGTGAGCAGCCAAGCGTCTCTTTTTCCATCTCTTTGTTCTTCCTGCTGCTTGGCAAGTGGTCTACTACAGATTAACGGTAAAAGGAGCTCTAACCAACTGCACGAAATCTCAATTAAAGCCGCTGCACTGAGCACCACACTCAGCATTTCAGCAACCCCCGTACGCAGCGGCCATCTTCCCTACCAGGTTTGGTTTTTCGGTTTTCGGTTTTTGTTGGCAGAGTGGCTGCCAGCAGAGAGCGTAAGTTCCCACTGGCGGTGGTGGACAGACGTGTCCTGAAGCCACAGACCACGTCCTTGCAAGGGACTCCTTGGACGATTCGGGGAGGGACGGATGTGTCCTAATTAGGTGACTCTGCTGCCAACCTGACAGGTCTTGCAGGCTACTTATGTCTCTCAGGTTGAATTCACTGTCTGTCTTTGTGGTCTAACCCATCAGGTTTTGCCAGTTACTAGGTTCTAATCTCTCCTTCTGAACTCGTGTTAAACGTTAACTGTGTGTCCATGTTTGTGTCACGTTTGTATTGTCATTGTCTCTGTTTGAGTAACTCTCATTACGGGCCAAAGCCATTTCATGCCTCTGTCCTTGAAGCCTTTTCTGGTCCCTGGCTCCAACCTGACCCCTTTGCCCACGATCCTATCACTCAAACCTTCTGCACCTCCCCCTCTTCCCTCCATTCTCACTGAGTCACAAGTTTGAAGATCTCAGGGTTGTGAACAAACGGGAGCTGCATGATGGTCTTTGTGTGTCTTTTTGTCTGTGTTTCTGTTAAATGTGATGGCATTGTGTGGACCGATGCAGAGTCCCGTGTTCCAACCTGCCTTAGATGTGTGGAAGTAACTTTAGCTAAATTTTAACCTAATGCTTCTCCTGTGAGGGACCAAAAGTCAATAGAACCGCCAGCTTTTCTGTTCTCACCTTTTACACCTCTCTTAGCTGTGTTTTAAAGAACTTTGATGTACTTTACTCCCCTTTGTTAAGCGAGATTAGGGAAGCACTGTTTTCTTTTCTTTCCATAGTTGGGTTGAGCACGCCAACTGCAGAGGGAAATGCCTGGGGTCTAAGAACTTTGATATCTCGCATAAACTTTTCTCAAAACCCTGTCCTCATTATTAAATTGGCATTAATTGGATTTGGGGATGGGATCCAAACCTTCAGTCATAAATTTTGACACCCCAGAGTGGACTTTAAAGGAGTCCCCACTCTGCCCTCTTGGGGAAGCCTAGAACTCAAAAAACTGCAAGCAGAAAATGAACTATTTGGGAGCTGACTACTGAAAAGTTGGGAGATATAGAATATGCCTGGTGCCTGGGGTCAAACCAAACCAGAGGAACTAATCCTGTAAGTAAAAAGTGAGGCTAAGGGAGTCCCAGCAGCTGCCCGAGCCATTTTGCTGTGGGAACTCCCTTATTCCTTACCTGCACTTTAAGGATTACTCCACCTCTGTTTGCTTAACAAAAGGGAGAATGAATGCAGTAATATGTTGATATTATAGATTGTTTCTTGGGGATGATCTTGGCTGAATGTGTATCTAAAAGATGATTTTTTATTGTAACAATCTGGTATCTAAATGGGTTTCTAAAGCATTGCACTATCTTACAGTATAAAGTTGGGTTTAAACAATTGTTTAGTTTGATTTCAGATAGTTCATGCTAGAAACCTTAAATACTTAGGATTAAAAAAAATATTAAAGAGTTTAAATTTTTAACTAGGTAGCCTGAGAAAATTTCACTAGATATACCAGTGCATTAACTTGGGCAAAGA
Source organism: Callospermophilus lateralis (assembly GCF_048772815.1). Classification (NCBI taxonomy): domain Eukaryota; kingdom Metazoa; phylum Chordata; class Mammalia; order Rodentia; family Sciuridae; genus Callospermophilus; species Callospermophilus lateralis. Next base: position 236,059 of record NW_027514388.1, on the reverse strand, counting down.
AAATAAATTATGATATGGTATCTGTTCCCCTCAGTGTGTAAGATTTAAAAAAAATGGTGCTAAATTAAAAGGTTCGTCTGGCTTATTGAAATGGCATTAATTAGCAACAATCTTGGAAATATTTAAAGCTTAATTTCGGATACCCATGGCAGTGTGTGGTTTTTTAAAAAAATTTTCAGCCAATTTAATGTAACTTAATACCACTTTTGAAATTTCAGAACAAAGAAAGTGGGTTATTATCTTATAGAAACTTTTTTGTGATGGTGCCATTTATATTATCAAAAAATGATCCAATTTTCAGTTTTGTGTGAGCAAATTTTTCTAGTGTAGAAAAATCTAAAGATATAAAATTTTGAGAATTACATCTTGAACTTGCATCATAATTTTCAACATTCAAACCTGGAAATTATGACATAGCTATAATGCCTTAGGCATGAGGTTTCTGCTCAAAATTCGCGTCTTTCCAGTTTTCGAGACCTCAGTCAAAACTTAAGTTGATATGCAATCAGGAAGAGACAGATAAAAAGGAGTAAAAGTTTATGTTTACCTGAACTCAAACTAGACTCAACGAATAAGTACATTATATGGTATTTACTAATTACTGAATAGTCATCTTTTTTAGGACTCTTGCTTTTTCTTAGATTCTGTATTTTTTTTTTCTTTTTTTGAGCTCATAATCTTTATCCTGCAGATCGGTAAATGTTTTCGGATCAGATCTATTTTTGATCAACTGTGGAGTTTTTAAACATTGCAATGGAGATTTCACCTGAAAAAGCTACAAGGCCTTTACTATTGTGTTATGTGTTACATTTGTGTTATGTGTTGTATGTCGGTATGCCTGTATGTGTGTAAGTCAATATATAATGCAGTGATATGACAATTGATAGATGAGGAGCGCTCATGAAAAATTTAAAAATGGATTCAAATATCTTTGATTCACGTGATTCAAATGGTTCAATTCAAATTGGGTAAAAAGATAAAAATAAAGATGTCTTTAAAAATAGGCCTATAACTTTTCTAGGTGTTCAAAAACGCCCTAGTATAATGTTGATGTCTATAAAATAATCTGCTTAAATTCAGAAATTTACATGTATTGTTTCAAAATGTGAACAGAAAGAGGTTAACAAATGGAAAAGAGAAACTAAAAGGTTCTAGATATAGATTTAATAGAGGGAAAATGTGTTTCTGGATAAGAGAGTCTATATGATTAAGTAATTAAAAGGTTTTTAGTAAATAATAAAAAAGTTTTGTGTAAGTTGGTTATATGTGTAAGTTTTGAGCAAGTAATCTTAAAAAATTAAACAGCTGGTTAAACTAGTACTGTTTTTACAAAATTGTGCCATGTTATTTCTTTAAAAAGCTAAACTTGGTTAATACAAAAACATCAATGTAATTGTGGTGTTAATGTGTTCATATCTTCCAGGTATACAAGTGTGTAAGGTAGAAGCTTCAAAAGAGCATTGTATCAAGCTGGTGTTCTAAGGTTGTATGGTAATTCTAGGCTTAAAAGTAAAACAGATTTATGTCTGTCATTTGTGTTCTATAATTGGACTTCTTTTCAATAAGATATTTACAGTTCCATCATACTTTCTACACTGAGATACAATCTAAATGTATTTTTAAGTTTATGAGAGCCTAAACTCTGAAGGTATTATTGTAAAACACAAAGGTAATTCCCATTCATTTCCATGTGAAAACTGTTTTCTTCTGGCTTCACAAACGGGTGGCCTGAGGCAAAGACTTTCCTGATATTCAGGGCAACATAACAATAGGTAATCAAAAGGACCAAAGCAGGGTTTCTCCACTGAGACTTTACTGGTCACATTGATATCTGAGTTTTCTGAGATGCTTGCCATTCCCTTCAGGTATCCAAAACATGGCCATGTCACAGAGCTTGGAAGGGGTCCATATCTTGGACACAAAACCATGAGCCTATTCTGGAGAGTGGCCAGAATTCAGGAAGAATACAGGAACGTAGGAAGATAGTAGGTGTTTCCCAGTGATAAGGCAAGCCACAGTCCATTCATGAATTGGGCAGGATGAATGTTGGGAAGTTTTCTCCTTGACAGGACACACCCACTGAGACATTCTCTTTTTTAATGTCTACAACTACGGACACACTGGGATACACAGACATAGAAACACTCACCTTTTCAAAGGACTAACTAGAAACAGTTCACTAGAAACCAAACAAACCACCTTTTCTAACTATTCTCAGGACATGAGAAAAAACCACAAACCCACACCCACACCCACAAAGGCACCTCCTTCCCCATGTTCGTTTGGAGCTATCCAGAGTGTCCTCTAACTGGAGCACCATACTATGTTCCCCAGAAATGGCCTGTCCTGTCTCAGATCTGGTCTCCTTGGACAACTCTGTGAAGTTGTCAGGAGCCAGCAGTGAGCCTCTACATGCTTTCTCCGAAAGGGCCCCCCTTCAGAACTTTCCTGACATTTGGCCATCCTAACATAAGTAGGTACCACGAAAGACTGATTCTGTCCTTGGTAAATCCAAACAATTGGAATCACTGGGACTGTGGCTGGGACTGGGTCTGGGTGCCTGGCTTCCTGGAACCCAAATTCGGAGAGTTCCATCAACAAGGATGTGAAGTGAGGTTACTTCCTTCAGGAACTGAATGACGTCACTGCCTTGGCAACCACTTTTTCCTAACATTTGCTTCCTAGGGTCTCATAAGATGGAGGATGCCCCATCTTCCTGTGACACTTTCACAAGTTAGAATGGTTTAAAAACCATAGGCACCTGGGAACACCTGTCTGCACAGGCCTAGTTTGGTCAATCTTCCCTACATTAAGAAGAGAGAGGATGATTCAGACACATCCTTTCATCCTGACTGGGTTGTTTGCCATGGAAGAATACTTTTGCTCTCTCAGGTCTTTTATTGCTGCCTACATCTTCTCCAGGAATCATTTTTGCATGGACCTTTGATTTTCTCAGCAGTTGGAAGGTCCCCTACATTCCTGTATTGTAAGATCAACTCTGTCCCTGCTCTTCTGTAAAGTGAGATTGAGGGAATTGTGTATAGTTAGGATTAATAACATGTTCGATTTGTATTAGGAATCATTCTGCTGGATGAATAATGGTATTGGAAACCTGCAATATTTATAAGAATTTATAGGTGAATATAAGTATGAAAACAGAAATCTAGGTAAGATTTGAAGCGCTGAGAGGTATTGGGCCCTTGATTGGGATACTTAGCTTTGAATTACATTCTGCACTGAGGTCTGAGATAAATTGATATAGAATGGAATAAAACACTATACCTCAGATGATTGAATGTAGAAGAGAACATCCAGTCAAGAAGTGGTAGTCGGGAGGATTAGGAAGATAGTAAGTTTTGGAAGAAGAGTGAGTCTAGGAGTTGGACCAAGACTTTTTTAGTAATAGGGTTTTTGTTAGAGAATGAATGTAAATGTCAGCATATGTGAAGAATCAGTCACTATGATGAACTGGGCAAAATATGTAGGAAAATAGATATCAATAGTGACATTAAGAAATAAGGCAAAGTATAAAGTGAGTGAGAGGATTAGACATTTTCAACAGGGTTGAGGTTGAATATATAATCTTAGCATGAAACAAATATCTCCTCACCAATAGGATTGACATTTGAGAGCCTTAGGCATCCTGGACATGGATGTTTTTAGTAATTCTTACTCACATTCAATTTAGGCGTTGGTACAAACATAAGTGTGACCTTTGAATTTTTTATCCAGAATATTACTATGATAAAATATATATGTAGATCTGGTGACATGAGTATTTCTCCCACCATTAAAGGGAGCTATATTCTGAAAACTCATAAATTAGTATTTGGAATAAAAAAGTTGTACCCTGTGTCTATGAATATAGAGATAATGGATGAATAGTCCATACTGTGAATAAATAATATAACTGGTTTCAACTTTAGAAATTAGAATAAATTGATATCTGAAAATATACAGGAAATCTTATATTGATATACAATCATTCATTCCAAACAATTATACATCTAATGGTAATATTAGTGTTATGGTTTATCATAAAGAGTGTGTGAGTTTTGCTTCAAAATAATTATGGAAATCAAATATAATGCGTTAGGAAGAAGTATCATGAAAAGACCAGTCAAAAAAAAAAGGAGGAATACGTGTGATCTGAAGCAGGAAGTGATTGAAAGTGTACCAAATGCCTTTAAATTTGTGAAATGTGGATGAAATGTATTTTCTAAGTTGTCCATAAATTGAAGAAATAGTAATGTACCAGTGTTGAATAAAAATGAACATTAAAATATACAACATTTCCCATAGGAATCTACTTGCATTGATGTTAAACTGGGTCAGTTACTTTAGAACTATAAGGATTTGTATGCACCTTTCACTGAAGTGAGTGTTCAGTACTAGAATAAAAATATGTACTTGAGGTGGATGAATATTTCTGAAAATAATCTTGTGAAAATTTGATTATAAAACCACATACATGAACATGAATGAATTTAGGGAGTGTATAATAAGAGACATATATTTCATATTTTGAAAAATCTAGAGAGTGTAGATTTTTCACAAAACACACACAGAGATATTAAAAAGCAGCAATATATATGACAATCGAAATTCATCATGAAATACATATCATACACAGATCCAAAAATATTTATTTTACTGAACATGGATTTATGTACAATGTTGATCAACTAGGAAGCTCACCCATAGGTTGACTTCTCAGTTCCAACAGGGTTTAGGAGGAGTGATCTCTTCTCACAATTTTTATCTGCCACGTCAGCCATCTCACAAGAATTTACGTGTGGTACCAGGTAGGATTCTATATGTGCATATAAAAATACATGTGCTAAATAGGCAACAGATAAAGGGAGACAGGAATTCACATATTTGATACCTTTCAAAACACATGGAGAAATATTTCAATTAAAAATTTACCAGATTTATAACACCTACACTTTATCATGCAAAAGGCAAGTCCAACAATACACCATGCCTCCTCTGAACTGCTTGTATTTCTATTCTGCTTGGGTTATTTTTCTCCATCATATTAGGATTAGTGGGCAGACTCTAGTAGAGTATGGGTTGGTGTCAGGTTTCAGTAATTCGAATGGAAAATAGGAAAATGAATCCATTGTGTATGCAAATATGTGCTACAAAAAATCTACCCATTCTCATTCAGAACAATGCCTTGACATTACCTTCACCCCAAGTAAGACACAGTTAGAGGAGATGAATTAGTAAATCGGTGAATACATATCTGGAATAGAAAATGCTCAGGAGATCACAACCTTGGGGGTTGTAGAGGAGTTTTCAAAAGTAAGGGACAGGATGAACACTCCACAATCGTGGAACTTTGTTGGCCTAAAGACTTCTTGAGAAACTGCCCCTGAGGTTGGGCACTTGAAATATATGTTGTTGTCAGGAGCTTTAGCTTTCTTTGTAGTGATACCATCAAAGATGGGTCTGCATTTATGTGACCTGGAGGACTTGGTTTCTTATTATCCAAAGAACATGAGGCAGCAGTGCTGTATTCTCTCTTTGTAGGTAAACTGTGGACACTGGGGGCTAGGTGTCTCCCTTTCTTGACTGTGAAGCCAATTGTTCCTCCTACAATTTTCGTGATGTTTCTTGTTTCTGCACTGGTATTTTGGTATTTGCTTCATGAAATACAAGGAGTTCAACTGGGAAACAGTGCTGGAGGGAGTTATGTCATGTGTAGAGGGTCAGGGTCTGCAGACGAATTCACCAACCAGCCTTCTATCCCACATAGCTTGGCCCCTTGTCCATAACAAACTGATTCTGATCATTGCCCTGAAACCTCTCCATATAACAAGATGCCTTTACATATAAGGGTCTGCTGGCTGCACCATGTCAGCCAAAATCCATTTGGAAGTCAATGGCAGAACCACATGGCCCCACCACAGATGTTTTATCATACACCTGCTCACCACAGCTCTGGGCCCACTTCTCAGCAGGCTACAACTTACTGGCATCTTTGTTCTACACAATTTTTAAGAAAACAAGTCAAACAAGGCACTGTCTGGTACACTCATGATCAGCAAGAAGACTTCCAAAGGTTCTCCAGTGACACCTGGTCATGGGAATTTCAAACATTTTATGGTATTTACTGAGCCATTTTTCAAGGATGACGTTGGAGGCACTGTGGGTTACAATTCATTCAGGAACCATTAAATGTTGAGGAAGCTCATTTCAATGAAAGCTCTACAGAACTCTCACAGGTAAGGCTTCCAAAAGAGTGGCCAAAAGACACATATATTTCATATTTAGTAAAATCTGGACAGTGTGTGTGTATACACACACACACACACACACACACACAGAGACATTAAAAACTAGCAATATATATGCCAATCGAAATTAATCGTGAAATATATATCATCCACGTATCCAAAAGTATTCATTCATTTTACTGAACATGGATTTATGTATAAGTTGTTCAACTAGGAAGCCCACCCATAGGTTGAATTTTCAGTTCCAACAGCATTTAGGAGGAGTGATCTCTTCTCACAATTTGTATCTGCCAAGTCAGCCACCTCACAAGAAAATACGTGTGATACAAGGTATGATTCTATATGTGCATTTAAAAATACATGTACTGAATAGGATACAGAGAAATGGGGGAGACAGGGATTCACATATTTGATAAGTGTAAAAACACATGGAGAACTCTTTCAACAAAAAATGGACTAGATTTATAACTCCTATGCTATATAATAGAAAAGGCAAGTTCAACTATACAACACGACTCTTTGATTTGCTTGTATTTCTATTCTGTTTGGGTTATTTTTCTCCATCATGTTAGGATTAGGAGTCAGAGTCTAGTAGGGTATGGGATAGTATCAGGGATTGAGTATTTCGAATGGAAAATTGGAAAATGAATCCAATGTGTATGCAAATATGTGCTACACAAAAATCTTCCCACTCTCATCCAGAACAATGCCTTGATATTACCTTCGCCCCAAATACCACATTTAGAGGAGATGAGTTAGAAAATCTGTGAATACATATCTGGAATTGAATATGCTCCGGAGTTCACAACCTTAGAGGTGGAAGAGGAGTTTCCAAAAGTAAGTGACATGGTAAACACTCCACAAACATGGAGCTCTGCTGGCCCAAAACTTCTGGAGAAAATGCCTCTGAGGTTGGGCACTTGAAATATACGTTGTCAGGAGATTTAGCTTCCTTTGTAGTGAGACCATCAAAGCTGTGTCTACATCTATGTGACCTGGAGGTCATGGTATCTTATTTTCCAATGAACATGAGGCAGCAGTGCTGAATTCTCTCTTTGTAGGTCAACTGTGGCCACTGGTGTCTAAGTGTCTCCTCGTGTGGACTGTGAAGCCATTTGGTCATCCTCCAATTTTCGTGGTTTTTCTTCCTGATGCACTGGGAGTTCGGTAATTGCTTCACGAAATACAAGGAGTTCAACTGGGACACAGTGCTGGATGGAGTTTTGTCACGTGTGGTGGGACAGGGTCTGTAGGATTATGCACCAACCAGGCTTCTGTCCAACATAGCTTGCCCCCTTTACCAAAGCAACCTGATTCTGAACATTGCCCTGAAACCTATGCATACAACATGATGCCTTTACATATAAGGGTCGGCTGACTGCACAATGTTAGTCGAAGTCATTTGGAAGCCAATGGTAGATCCACATGAAACCACCATAGCTGTTTTATTTCACACCTGGCCACCTTTGTTCTAGGACCACTACTCAGCAGGGTCCAACTAACTGGCATCTCTGATCTTCACAATTTTCGTGAAACCCAGTCAATCAAGGCACTGTCTGGTACACTCATGATCAGCAACAGGATATCCAATGGTTCTCCAGTGCCACCTGGTCATGGGAATTACAAAAAGTTCATGTTATATATTGAGCCATATTTCAAGAATGAAGTTGGAGGCACTGAGTTTTTCAATTAATTCAATAACCATCAAATGGTGAGGAAGCTAATTTCAATGAAAGCTCTGGAGGACTATCACAGGAGAGGCTTCCCAAAGAGTGGCCAAAAGTTCACATGAACCCAGGCCCATTGAGGTCTACAATGTGAAGTCCATGTGTGTTTTGACTCTCAACTATGGCTGTCAAATCTTTCACAATAAAATCATGTGATATCCTGGCTGAGATTCCCAGTGCTCTGTGGAAAGCCACTCTGGGCCTAGATCTCAGTTTCCAAGGGCCAATCTTATGTGTGGCCTCCTAATATGCCAACACAATTCATGGCAATACTTCTTTGAGGTCAATTCCAGAACTCAGTCTTTATGGGGAATCACACCAGAGTTCAAGCCCAGGTGGACCCAGTCATCTCTTCCTACCACCACACAAATGACCACAATTAAAACCAAAAAACTCCCACATTGCCCTCATCTTCTTATATATAGACACTCATCATAACCTCTGGCTGGAGGTTTCCTTGAGGGGTGCAGCCCAAGGCAGTGTACAAAATAAGCTCCCGTGCCCCTCATTTGCCTAAAGTCATGGTGGCCTGGACATGCTTCCTGTGAACCAGGAGTGATCAAATAGGCCTGCCATTAATACTGCTCCGCTTCTCCAATTTGAGGCCTACTGACTGTGCGTTTTAGATTCTTTATGTGAATTAATGTCATAAGAAAACCCAAGCAACTATGAGCTAGCCTCTGTAGGATTTAAAGAATTCACTTGACCCAAAGGATCTCTATTCTCACTTAATTGAGATCAGGAACCTTACAGAGGAAGTCAAGAGACTCTATCCACAATGACTGTTCTTTTAGCCATTTTGGTTTTGGATGCACACATAGCAGGAGTTGGCCATCCATAAGGCCAGCGGCAGTCCATTCATAAATTTGGTAGAATGAATGCTGGGGAGCTTTCTCATAGACAGGACACATCCACTGATGCATTATCTTTTCTAATGTCTACAACCACGGACAGTGAATTACAGACATAGAAACACTCACATTGTCAAAAGACTTACTAGAAATAGTTCACTCCAAACCAAACAAACCGCCTTTCCTACCTATTCTCAGAACATGAGACAAAACCACAAACTCATACCCAAACCCACAAAGGCACCTCCTTCCCACAAGTAGGTCTGTGACTATTCGGAGTGTCCTCTGACTGGAGGGCCATACAATGTTCCTCCAAAATAGCCTGTCCTGTCTCAGATCTTGTGTCTTTGGCCAACTTTCTGAAGTTGTCAGGAGTCAGCGGTGAGGCACTACCTTCTTTCTCAGGAAAGGCCCCTCTTCAGAGCTTTTCTGCCATTTCGACATCCTAACATCAGTAGTTAGCAAGAAAGAATGACCCTGTCCTAGGGAAATCCAAAAAGTGAGAACACTGGGACTGGGACTAGGACTGGCACTGTTTAACTGGCTTCCTGGATCCCAAGATCAGAGAGTTCCATCACAAAGGAAGTGAGGTGAGGTCACTTCCTTCAGGAACAGAATGAGTTCACTGCCTTGGCAACCATTTTGTCTTAACAGTTGCTTCCAAGGGTCCCATGAGATGGAGGCTGCCCCTGGTTCCTGTGACACATTCACAAGTTAGAATGGTATATAAACCATAGGCACCTGGGAACAACTCTCCACACAGGTCTCATTTGGTCCATCTTCTCTACATTAAGAACAGAGAGGCTGATTCAGACACAACCCTTCATCCTGACCAGGTTGTTCGCAATGGAAGATGACTTTTGCTCAATCAGGTCCTTCAAAGCTGCATACATCTTCTTCAGGGATCATTTTTGCATGGATCTTTGAGGTTCTCAGCAGGTGGAAGATCCCCTACATTCCTGGATTGTAAGACCAACTCTGTCCCTGCTCTTCTGAAAAGTTAGATTGAGGTAACAGTATATGGTTAGGGTTGATAACATGTTAGATTTGGGTTAGGAATCATTCTGCTGCATGAATAATGGTATTGGGCGATGCCACCGAGGACTCGAGAAATCGAGGAACAATTGTCTCCTCGACTCAGTGATTTTTTGTTTCAGATTCGGTATTGCCAGCCCATAGGGTTTTGCCTGCTATGCAGTCCTGGTCTCAGTTTTGGACGTCCATTGCCTGTCTTTATTGTCTTGTCTTGTCTGTGTTGTGTGTTGTTGCATTCACTGTTTGTGTATCTTTCAATATGGGAAAGAGCACTTCAATGTCTCTGTCCCTGACCCTTGATCACTGGACCAAAGTTCGCTTAAGGGCTCAGAATCTTTCTTTTTCAGTAAAACTCCAGACTTGCCAGACTGTCTGTGCCTCAGAATGTTTCACCTTTCAAGTCGGATTGCCCCTAGAAGCATCTTTCTTCTTTCCACTAATTTAAAAAGTCAGAGATATTGTCTTTCAGCTGCGCACACATAGTCATCCTGATCAACAGCCATGTATCTTAACTTTGCAGGACCTCTGCAAGTCTCCTCCTCCATGGGTGAAGCCTTTCCTTGTCTCTTTCCCTGCTCATACTGCTTCCCCCATGATCTCTCAAACCCTCTGCTTCTCCTCCTCCACCACCCTCTGTTCTCCCTGAGTCACAAGATTTGACTCTAATGGACTCTCATCCCCCTCCTTATACCCTGCCCTCATCCCCCCACCACCAACCCCCTCTAAGTTATTCCCCTGCAGCTGACTCAGCCTCTCCGCCATTGGAGGAAGCTAAGCTGGCCCTACGCCCTCCAGATACCTCCCCCACAGCAACACAGCCCCACCTCCCCAGGAGGAAGCTGGCCCGGCTAAGGGAACTCGCTGGCTTCAAATGATTGAAAACCCTGGAACTCCCGTGATGCTTTCAGAACATGAGAGAAAACCACAAACTCACACCCACACCCACAAAGACACCTCTTTCCCACAAGTAGGTCTGTGACTATCCGGAGTGTCCTGTGACTGGAGGGCCATACAATGTTCCCCCAAAATGGCCTGTGTGTCTCAGATCTTGTGTCTTTGGTCACCTCTCTGAAGTTGTCAGGAGCCAGCAGTGAGGCACTACCTTCTTTCCTTGGAAAGGCCCTTCTTCAGAGCTTTCCTGTTATTTGGCCATCCTAACATCAGTAGTTAGCAGGAAAGAATGACTCTGTCCTCGGGAAATCCAAAAAGTGAAAACACTGAGACTGGGACTAGGACTGGCACTGTTTAAGTGGCTTCCTGGATCCCAAGTTCAGAGAGTTCCATCACCAAGGAAGTGAGGTTAGGTCACTTCCTTCAGGAACAGAATGATTTCACTGCCTTGGCAACCATTTTGTCCTAACAGTTGCTTCCAAGAATCCCATGAGATGGAGGCCATGCGTGTTTTGAATCTTAATTATGGCTGCCAAGTCTTTAAGAATAAAAGCATATAATATCCTGGATGAGATCATCAGTGTCCTGTGGAAAGCCACCCTCGAACTAGATCTCAGTTTCCTAGGGCGACTCTCATGCGTGGCCTCTTAAATCCCAACACAATTCATGGCAATACTCCTCTAAGGTCAGTTCCAGAACTCAGTCTCTAAGGGGAATCACAGCAAGTTCAAGCCCAGGTGGACCCAGTCATCTCTTCCAACTGCCACACAAATGACCACAAATAAAATCAAAACACTCCCACATGGCCCTCATGTTCTGCCATATAGACACTCATCATAAACTCTGGCTGGAGGTTTACATGAGGGGCGCAGCCCAAGTCAGTATCCAAAATAAGCTCCCCAGCCCCTCATTTGCCTAAAGTCTGGGTGGCCGGGACACCCTTCTTGTGAACCAGGAATGATCAAATAGGCCTGCCATTAATACTGCTCTGCTTCTCCAAATTGAGGACTACCTACCTTGGGGATTAGATTGTTAATGTCAATTGGTGTCATGAGAAAGCCCTAGCAGCTATGGGCTGGCCTCTGCAGGGCTTGGAAGAACTCATTTGACCCAAAGATTCCTATTCTCACTTGATGGAAGTCAGGAACCTTACAGAGGAATGCGAGATACTTCACCCACAGTGACTGCTCTTTTGGCCATTTTGGTTTTGGATGCGCACATAAAATCTTTCTTTAGATCCATCAGGTGCTGAGAATCTAAGCCATAGCCTCACACACGCCAAGAGGCTGATTCAGACACATCCCTCTCCAAAGCAATTAAGCAAAGAGCCACACATGTTGCCCATTCATTTCCATTTGAAAACTCTTTCTTCAGGCTTTCTAAAGGGTTGGCCTGAGGCAAAGACCTTACTGAAATTCAGGGCAACAGAACAATAGGTAATTAGAAGGAACAAACCAGGGTTTCTTCACTGAGAAATGTAAAATCCATTGGTGTGCCACTACCTGCTTTCTCAGGAAAGGCCCCTATTCAGAGCATCCCTGGCATTTGGCCATCCTCACATCTGTAGGTACCAAGATAGCTTGACTCTGTCCTTGGTAAATCCAACAAGTGAGACCAATTGGAGTGGAACTGGGACTGGCTCTGTGTGCCTGGCTTCCTGGATCCCACATTCCATCACCAAGGAAGTGAGGTCAGGTCACTTCCTTCAGGAACTGAATGAGGTCACTGCCTTGGCAACCATTTTGTCCTAACAGTTGCTTCCAAGGGTCCCTTTAGATGGAGGCTGCCCCTGCTTACTGTGACACATTCACAAGTTAGAATGGTATATCAACCATAGGCACCCGGGAACAGCTTTCCACACAGGTCTCATTTTTCCATCTTTTCTACATTAAGAATAGAGAGGCTGATTCAGACACAACCCTTCATCATGACCAGGTTGTTCGCCATGGAAGATGACTTTTTCTCAGTCCGGTCCTTCAGAGGTGCCTACATCTTCTTTAGGGATCATTACTGCATATACCTTTGAGGTTCTCAGCAGGTGGAAGATCCCCTACATCCCTGTATTGTAAGACCAACTCTGTCCCTGCTCTTCTCTAAAGTTAGATTGAGGTAACAGTGTATGGTTAGGATTGATAACATATTTGATTCGGGGTTAGGAATCATTCTGCTGAATGAATAATGGTATTGGGAACCTGCAATATGTATAAGAATGTACAGGGGAAATATATGTATGAAAACAGAAATCTAAGTAACGTTTGAAGCCCAGAAGGGCATTGGGCCCTTGATTGGGATACTTAGGTTTGAATAAATCGATATACAATGGCATAGGACCTTGTACCTTGGAAAATTGAATGTAGAAGAGAACATCCAGTCCAAAAGGATAGTCGGTAGTGAAAGGTTATTAAAATAGTTAATTGTCACTTCCTGTTTTTCTGTATGCTTAACAAAACACTGTTGAAATCTTGAGAACTGTTTGCTAATCTTGTTCCCAGAATGTACTGTCCCCAACTGCCAAACTGTAGAATATGCTCCCTCACCAGGTTGCATGTAAACCGCCCACTCGCCCTTACCCATCAGTATACTTCCTCCCTGCCCTCTCAAGGAAAGTAAATAATCCCTGCTTAAACTGTTGTCAGGGCTCTCTGCTCTATTCAAGTGAGCTCTGAGCCCCAGCATGCTGGACCCCAAATAAACCCTTTGCTGTTGCATGAGACAGTCTCTTGGTGATCTCTTCCTCTGACACTCGCCGGACCTTTACATATTGAAGTTCCACCGAGTTCCATCACTGGCGGACGAGAGACCCCAAAGGGCTCCTCTCGGAGCAAGTAAGGCACCTCTTTCTGGTTTCAGGATTCATGTTAGGGCTTTGCAATATCGCTTGCGATGAAGAGCCTGCGTTCTCTCCGACTTTGGCTGAGAGACCTCTCACAGAGACACAGGGCACCTCCCTGGGGGACGCCGCAGAGGACTCAGGAAATCAAGGAACAATTGTCTCCTCGATTCAGTGATATTTTGTTTCGGATTCGGTATTGCCATTCCATCGGGTTTTGCTGTCTACTGATTCCTGGTCTCAGTGATGTACGTCCATTGCCTGTCTTTATGGTCTTGTTATATCTGTGTCGTGTGTCGTTGCATTTAGTTTGTGTATCGTTCATCATGGGACAGAGCACTTCAATGCCTCTGTCCCTGACCCTTGATCACTGGACCAAAATTCGCTTAAGGGCTCATAATCTTTCTTTTTTTAGTAAAACGCTAGACCTGGCAGACTCTCTGTGCCTCAGAATGACCCACCTTTACAGTCGTATGGCCCCTAGAAGGATCTTTCTACTTACCACTAATTTAAGAAGTCAGAGATATTGTCTTTCAGCAGGGGCCACATAGTCATCCAGATCAACAGCCATATATCTTAACTTTTCAGGACCTCTGCAAATCTCCTCCTCCATGGGTGAAGCCTTTTTTTGCCCTTGCCTCTGCTCCTACTCCTTCCCCCATGATCTCTCAAACCCTCTCCTCCTCCTCCTCCTGCAAACTCTGTTCTTCCTGAGTCACAAGATTTGACTCTACTGGACTCTTCTCCCCCTCCTTATCCGCTGCACTCGTCCTCTAACCCACAACACCCTCTAAGTGATTCCCGTGCTGCTGACTCAGCCTCTCTACCATTGGAGGAAGCTAAGCGGGTAATAGGGTCTGATAATGAACCCGTGTTCATGGTCCAGGTAAGTCAGGGGTTAGCCAGGAAACAGGGGATTAATTGGAAGTTATATTGTGCTTATAGACCCCAGAGTTCAGGACAGGTAGAAAGAATGAATAGAACCATTAAAGAGATTTAACGAAATTAAGCATAGAGACCAACATAAAAGATTGTATTATGCTCTTGCCTTGTGCAATGTTTCATGCAAGAAATACTCCCTCTCTTTCTTTGAGTAACCTTACCTTCTGTGAAATTCTCTATGGTGGCCCTCCTCCAATAAGGGACCTAATCCCAACTCTAAGACCTAACCATCACTTTTATACCCCCTTGCTTGACAGACTTAAAGCTCTTAAAAGAACTCAGTGATACCTGTGAAAAAAGCTGGCCACTGCCTACCATACTGGAAATGAGGGGACTCCACATCGATATCAAATAAGAGGGTTCATCTACTTAAGACGACATCAGGTGTCATCCCCGGAACCCCGCTGGAAAGGACCATACCAGGTGCTACTTATAACACCTACAGTGGTAAAGGTAGACAGAATCACTTCCTGGATCCATGCCTCTCATCCCAAGCCTGCGCCCTGTCCAGACTCTGGCTGGAAACTGGAAAAGACTGGTAATACTTTCAAATTGCATATTCGCCATGTGGATAAGGTTATAGACTCTCCCCTTGGCCACAAGTAGTCTTAACCGTCATCAGCCCATTCAGCAGCAATGGCTGATCACAAATTCTACTGGAAAAGAAGTATAATCAATCTCACAAAGAGTCAACTTAGGGACCTGGTGGCCATCTCTCCACCCAGACATTTGTCAGCTGGCTATATGTCATTCCTATTGAGATAACCCTGATGAAGAGGATCCAAATAAAATTCCATTAAATCCCTTCTGTATCATAGATAATGGAAACAAACATTATGGATGTAGGGACACGCGAACCAGATGCAGGTTGGCTAGGCTAGATTACTATGGTTGCCTGGCAGACTATCAAAAACACAAAACGTCACGGATGGGTGGGGAAAAAGCCGACTTCTTCTGTATGTCATCGGGATGTGAGCATACAGGGGCTGCCTGATGGAATCCAAACTCCTCATCAAACTCAGTACACAGCATTGGCCATATTACCAATTAGATAACCAAAACCGATGGCCCCCAGAGGGGTCTCTAGATCCTCAAATTCTGGGTGACCTTTTTAACTTCTGCAAGTGCTCAAAAGTGTGAAAGGAGATTCCCCTATGTGGAAGCCTTTTCCCTCCTTCACTCACATCCTGAACTATGCTTCTCCAATAGATCCTCACTCTCAGCCTTCTGCTCCAGACTCTCTGCTGTCACTCCCACCTCAGAAACCTGATTTCTTTCCTCGAATTACTAGATCAAAACCCCCTAACTTCGCCGGTTCTCAGGTAGCAGGTACTAAGGCACCCCTGTACCCACTCACTCCTCTCTTCTCCTGTCAGTGCCTGCACCGGGTCCCACCAGGACCTCTTACTAGCTAACCCAAAGCTCAAACCAGCTGAGGAGAGCCCTCAGACCCCTATCCAAGATGTAATAAAAATGGCCTTTAAAGTTGCTTTGTCATCACTGAAAACAGTTTACTAAGAATTTGAAGTGTCTCACAGGGTTTTGGGATACTCACTCCCATCTTCCCCTCTACTCTACCTGTTCTACTGCTCATGTTTTTGTTGCTAAGAAATCCCAAACCCCTTTCCCATTATTCTTTTACATCTCTCCTTCCTCATTCTCAGATCCTCGGAGCTGCTCTCAGCCCCACCTTCCCCGTGTTTCCCCTCTGTGCCAGGCCCACAGAAAAGTATTAACTGACCTTCTCCAGAAGTCTTCACCATGGCTGACTTTAGAACTTTCAGCAAAAGGCTCCATATAAAAGAGTTCAATGTAGATAAACTTTCACTTTTTGTATTGCCCTGTTCTACTTGGCCACTGGCTAAAAAACTCAGCACTTCTAAGCTAGACAACCCCTTACTAGTTTTTCCCAAAATATGTGAACAATGCCTCTGGCCTTGAGCTGGCGCTTCACAGAGATGCCTACATTTCTAAGATTAAGAAGTTACCAACTAGGCTCCTTGGTAACAGCTGGCAGGGGGGAAAAAGAAAGGGAAGAAAAAGCTCTCACCCTCCCAGGCGTCCTTTAAAAGTAAACTTGCACAGAATAGAGAAAAAAACAGAAACAAAATTTGCTTTTTGTTAACTTCTGCAAACTGTGAACTTCTGAGCCCCTTCCCTTACATGTTGGGTACAAAATTCTGAAACTATCTAAACTTGGGGTTCAGGGGATGAATTGATTACAACAGAAGCAATGCCCTCTGAATCCGGTTGCACCCAATTAGGACTGTTTCCCTGTTTTTGGTGCTATCTTAGGTTGCCTTGCCTCGTCCGTCCCTACAACAGTATTATTCTATATACTTAAATATTGTTTATGTTTTCATGAAATGGTCAAAAGATATGATTAATTATGTAATGGTGCAGATGTTTCCCAGAGTGCACTATCATAACACAGGTTCATTTGAAATCAAATAGGGGGGGCATAGAACCCGGTTCCCCTGGGAACATATACCCTCACTTTAGCCATCCTATTAGGAATAGGAGTTGCTGCAGGGGTGGGCACAGGAACCACTGCCCTGGTCCATGGGACACAACAAATGACCCAATTAGAAGCAGCAATAGACCAAAACTAAGATATTAGAAACCTCCATCAGAGCTTTGCAGGAATCTTTTACCTGTCTCTCTGAACTTATTTTACAGAACAGTCGAGGGTTGGACCTCCACTTCATGAGAGAAGGAGGCCTTTGTGCTGCATTGAGGGAAGAATGTTGTTTCTATGCCGACAATACTGGAGTTGTAAAAAAATCTATGAGTAAATTAAAAAGACAACTTGAAGAGAAACAACCAGAGATAGAGGCCCAAAACTGGTTGTTTGAGTCTTGGTTCACACAGTCTTCATGGTTAACTATGCTTTTATCAACCCTGGCCGGTCCAATAATACTCTTCATATTGTTGCTAACTATAAAACCATGTTTGCTCAACCGTGTAATTTCTTTTCTCCAAGCTCAAATTGGACAAGTTAAACTTATGGCAATACCCCACTAGCAGACATAGAATGTACACCCAAAAATGATCACTTTTATGACTAAAAGTAGCCAGAAGAAGAAGTGGAGAATAAAAGGTTAATAAAATTAGTACTTGTCACTTCCTGTTTTTCTGTATGCTTAACAAAACACTGTTGAAATATTGACAACTGTTTGCTAATCTTGTTCCCAGAATGTGCTGTCCCCAACTGCCAAATTGTAGAATGTACTCCCTCACCAGTTGCATGAAAACTGCCCACTCGCCCTGACCCATCAATAAACTTTCCTCCCTGCCCTCTCCAAGGAAAGTATATAAGATTTGCTTAAGCTGTTCTCAGGGCTCTCTGCTCTATTCAAGTGAGCACTGAGCCCCAGCATGCTGGACCCCCAATAAACCCTTAGCTGTTGCATGAGACAGTCTCTTGGTGGTTTCTTCCTCTGCCACTCACCCGACATTTATTGGATGATTGAATGTAGAAGAGAACATCCTGTCAAAAAGGTATAGTTCGTAGGATTAGGAAGATAGTTGGTAGGTTTAGGAAGAAGCGTGAGTATAGGATTTGGAAAAAAAGTTCTTTAGCAATAGGGTTTCAGTTAGAGAGTGAAGTTAAATGTCAGCACACGTGAAGAGTCAGTCACAATGACAAACTGGACAAAATATGTAGGAAAGCAGATATCAATGGAAACATTACAAAATCAGGCAAAGTATAAAGTGATTGACAGGATTAGAGATTTTCAAGAGGGTTGAGTTTGAATATATAATCTTGGGAAGAAACAAATATGTAGTCACCAATAGGATTGACATTTGAGAGCACTAGGCAACCTAGACATGGAAGTTTTTAGTTATACATGTTCACTTTACATTGTGGCTTTGGTACAATCATAAGCATGACATTTGCATTTTGTGTCCAGAATATTACTGTGATTAAATGTATATTTAGATCAGGGGCCATGAGTATTTCTTCCACCATATCTGGGAGCAATATTTGAAGACGTATAAATTCATATTGGGGAAACAAATAGGTGTACCCTGTGACTATGAATATAGAGAAAATGCATGAGTAGACATTACTGTGAATATATAATGTAACTGGTTCCACTTTTAATAATGATTTGAATTGATATCTGAAAACTTATAAGAAATCTTATATTGATATACAATCATTCATTCCAACCTGTTACACAAATAATGGTAATATTAGGGTTATGGTTTATCATGAAGAATGTGTGAGTTTTGCTACAAAAGTGATTATGGAAATCAAAAATAATATGTGTGGAAATAAGTCTCATGAAAACACAAGCCAAGAAAGATGGAGGAATACATGTGTTCTGAAGCAGGAAGTGATTGAAAGTGAAAAAAATTGTCTATAAATTTTCTAACTTGTGCTTGAAATATATATATCCTATGATATGTATGAACTGAAGAAATAGTAATGTACCAGTGTTGAATAAAAATGAATGTTAAACTACACATCATGTCCCATCGGAATCTACTTGCATTGATGTTAAACTTACTGTAGAAATATTAGGATTTGTATGCACCATTCACTGAAATTAGTTTTCAAAAATAGGAAACAAATATGTATTTCAGGTGGATGAATATTTCTGAGAATAATTTTGTGAAAAGTTGATTATAAATTCACATACAAGAATATGAATGAATTTAGGGAGTGTATAGTAAAACCCATTTTTCATAATTTGAAAAATCTGGAGAGTATTATATATATATATATATATATATATATATATATATATATATATATATATATATATATACAGAGAGACATTAAAAATAGCAATATATATTCCAATGGACAATCACCATGAAATATACATCATCCACAGATGCAAAAATATTCATTTTGCTGAACATGGATTTATGTATAATGTTGTTAAACCAGGAAGCTCACCCATAGTTTGAATTTTCAGTTCAAACAGCATTTAGGAGGAGTGATCTCTTCTCACAATTTGTACCTGCAAAGTCAGCCAGCTGAAAAGAATGTACATGTGATACCAGGTAGGATTCTATATGTGCATATAAAATTGCATGTGCTTAACAGGCTACAGAGAAATGGAGACAGGAATTCACATATTTTTTAACTTTACATACACATGGTGAACTATTTCAACAAATAATTGACTAGATTTATAACTCCTACCCTATATAACACAAAAGGCAAATGCAAAAATACAACATGCCTTCTCTGAACTGCTTGCATTTCTATTCTGTTTTGGTTAATTTTCTCCATCATATTAGAATTAGTAGTCAGAGATTATTAGGTAATGGGTTTGTGTCAGGGTTTCAGTATTTAGAATGGAAAATTGGAAAATGAATCCAACGTGTATGTTAATATGTGCTACCAAAAATCTTCCCACTCTCATCCAGAACAACGCCTTGACATTTCCATCAATCCCAAGTAAGACACAATTAGAGAAAAGTTAGAAAATCTGTGAATATATTTATGGAATGGAAAATGCTGAGGATTTCACAACCTTGGAGGTGGTAGAGGAGTCTCCAAAAGTAAGGGACAGGGTAAACACTCCACAAACATGGAGTGCTGCTGGCCTAAAGTCTTCTAGAGAAACTGCATCTGAGGGTGGGTTCTTGAAATATATGTTGTTGTCAGGAGCTTTAGCTTCCTTTGTAGTGAGACCAACAAAGCTGTGTCTGCATCTATGTGACCTGGAGGACATGGTATGTTATTTTCCAATGAACCTGAGGCAGCAGTGCTGAATTCTCTCTTTGTGGCCAGTGGGGGCTAAGTGTTTCCCCGTGTGGACTATGAAGCCATTTGGTCATCCTCCACTTTTCCTGGTTTTTTTTTTGCTGCTGCACTGGGAGTTAAGTATTTTCTTCATGAAATAAAAGGAGTTCAACTGGCACACAGTGCTGGAGGGAGTTCTGTCACTTGTGGTGGATCAGGGTATGCAGGAGAAAGCACAAACCAGGCTTCTATCTCACATAGCAACCTGAACCACCTTGAACATAGCAACCTGATTCTGAACATTGCCCTGAAAACTCTCCATATAACAAGATGCCTTTGCATAGAAGGGTCTGCTAGCTGCACCATGTCAGTCAAAAGCCATTTGGAAGCCAATGGCAGATCCACATGGCCCCACCACAGATGTTTTACCACACTCCTGCCCACCAATTCTCTAGGCCCACTAGTCAACAGGCTCCAAGTTACTGACATCTCTCTTCTTCACCATTTTCATGAAACCCAGTCAATGTAGGCACTGTCTGGTATACTCATGATCAGAAACAGGACATCCAAAGTTTCTCCAGTGCCACCTGGGTATGGGAATTTCAAAAATTTCAAGGTATTTATCTAACCATTTTTCAAGGATGAACTTGGAGGCACTGTGGGTTTCAATTCATTCAGGAACCATTAAATGGTGAGGAAGCTCATTTCAATGAAATCTCTGGAGAACTCTCACAGGCAAGGCTTCCCAAAGAGTTCCAAAAGGTCACATGAAGCCAGGCACATTGAGGTCTACTATGTGAGGTCCATGTGTGTTTTGGGGTGTGTTTAAGGCTCCCAAGTCTTTAAGAATAGAATCATATAATATCCTGGCAGAGATTCCCAGTGTCCTGTGGAAAGCTACCCTCGAACTAGATCTCAGTTTCCAAGGGCGACTCTCATGCGTGGCCTCTTAAATCCCAACACAATTCATGGCAATACTCCTCTGAGGTCAGTTCCAGAACTCAGTCTCTAAGGGGAATCAGAGCAAGCCCAGGTGGACGCAGTCATCTCTTCCAACTGCCACACAAATGACCACAAATAAAATCAAAACACTCCCACATGGCCCTCATGTTCTGCCATATAGACACTCATCATAAACTTTGGCTGGAGGTTTCCATGAGGGGCGCAGCCCAAGTCAGTATCCAAAATAAGCTCCCCAGCCCCTCATTTGCCTAACATCTAGGTGGCCTGGACACCCTTCCTGTGAACCAGGAATGATCAAATAGGCCTGCCGTTAATACTGCTCTGCTTCTCCAAATTGAGGACTACCTACCGTGGGGATTAGATTCTGTATGTGAATTGGTGTCATGAGAAAACCCTAGCAGCTATGGGCTAGCCTCTGCAGGGCTTGGAAGAACTCATTTGACCCAAAGATCCCTAATCTCACTTGATGAAAGTCAGGAAGCTTACAGAGAAATGAGAGATACTTCATCCACAGTGACTGCTCTTTTGGCCATTTTGGTTTCGGATGCGCACATGGGATCTTTCTTTAGATCCATCAGGTGCTGAGAATCTAAGCCACAGCCTCACACAGGGCCAAGAGGCTGATTCAGACACATCCCTTTCCAAAGAAATTAAGCAAAGAGCCACAGATGATGCCCATTCATTTTCTTTTTTTTTTAAATTAATTTTTATTGTAGGTTGTTCAAAACATTACATAGTTCTTGATATATCATATTTCACACTTTGATTCAAGTGGGATATGAGCTCCCATTTTTACTCCATATACAGATTGCAGAATCACTTCAGTTGCACAACCATTGATTTACATATTGCCATTCTGGAGCCCATTCATTTTCATTTGAAAACTTTTTCATCAGGCTTCATAAAGGGTTGGCCTGAGGCAAAGACCTTACTGACATTCAGGGCAACAGAACAATAGGTAATTAGAAGGCACAAACCAGGGTTTCTTCACTGAGACTTTTCAAAATCCAGTGGTGTGCCACTACCTGCTTTCTCAGAAAAGGCCCCTCTTCAGAGCTTTCCTTCCGTTTGGCCATCCTCACATCTCTAGGTACCAAGATAGCCTGACTCAGCTTTGGTAAATCCAAACAAGTGAGACCACTGGGAGTGGAACTGGGACTGGCTCTGTGTCCCTGGCTTCCTGGATCCCACATTCCATCACCAAGGAAGTGAGGTCAGGTCACTTCCTTCAGGAACTGAATGAGGTCACTGCCTTGGCAACCACTTTGTCCTCACAGTTGCTTCCAAGGGTCCCATGAGATGGAGGATTCCCCTACGTCCTGTGACACTTTCACAAGTTAGAATGGTATATCAACCATAGGCAACCGGAATCAGCTCTCCACACAGGCCTCCTTTGGTCCATCTTCTCTACATTAAGAAGAGAGAGGCTGATTCAGACACAACCCTTCATCCTGACCAGGTTGTTTGCCATGGAAGATGACTTTTGGTCTCTCAGGTCCTTCATAGCTGCCTACATCTTGGACCTTTGAGGTTCTCAGCAGGTAGAAGATCGCCTACATTCCAGTATTATAAGACCAACTCTGTCCCTGCTCTTCTGTAAAGTAAGACTGAGGGAACACTGTATGATTAGGGTTAATAACAGGTTCGATTTGGGTTAGGAATCATTTTGCTGGATGAATAATGGTATTGGGAACCTGCAATATTGATAAGAATATAGAGGTGAAATGTACTCATGAAAACAGAAGTCTAAGTAAGATTTGATGCCCAGAAGGGTATTGGGCCCTTGATTGGGTTACTTACCATTGAATTACGTTCTGCACAGATGTCTCAGATAAATCCATATACAATGGCATAGGACCTTGTACCTTGGATGACTAAATGTCGAAGAGAACATCCAGTCAAAAAGGGATAGTCGGTAGGATTAGGAAGATAGTAGGTAGGTTTAGGAAGAAGAGTGAGTGTAGGATTTGGAACACATGTTATTTAGCAATAGTTACAGAATGAATTTAAATGTCAGCACATGTGAAGAGTCAATCACAATGATGAACTTGGGAAAATATTTAGGTAAGCAGATATCAATAGAGACATTATGAAATGAAGCAAAGTATAAAGTGAGAGATAGGCTTAGATATTTTCAACAGGGTTGATTTTGAATATATAATCTTAGGAAGAAACAAATATGTAGTCACCAATAGGTTTGCCATTTGAGAGCATTAGGCAACTTGGACATGGATGTTTTTAGTAATCTATGTTCACTTTCCATTTAGGCTTTGGTACAATAAAAAATGTGAACTTTGAATTTTGTGTCCAGAATATTTTTGTGATTAAATGTACATGTAGATCTGGTGACATGAGTATTTCTTCCACCATTTCTGGGAGCAATATTGACTGACTACTACTGACTGATAGGTATAGATTCTTTATGTGATTTGGAGTCATGAGAAAACCCAAGCACCTCTTCAGGGTTTCAAGAACTCATTTGACCCAAAGGATCCCTATTCTCTCTTGATGGAGGTCAGGAACCTAACAGAGGAAGGAAAGAGACTTCATTCACAATTACTGAACTTTTTGCCATTTTGGTTTTGGATGCACACATGGAATCTTTCTTTAGATCCATCAGGTGCTGAGAATCTAAGTCACACAGGGCCAAGAGGCTGATTCAGACACATCCTGTTCCAAAGCAATTAAGCAAAGAGCCACAGGTGATGCTCATTCATTTCCATTTGAAAACTGTTTTGTTCAGGCTTCACAAAGGGGTGGCCTGAGGCAAAGACATTCCTGACATTCAGGACAACAGAACAATAGGTAAGCAAAAGGTCCAAAGCAGGGTTTCTCCACTGAGACTTTCCTGGTCACACTGTCCCTGCTCTTCTGTAAAGTTAGATTGAGGGAACATTGTATGGTTAGAATTAATAGCACATTCGATTTGGGTTAGGAATCATTCTGCAGGATGAATAATGGTATCAGGAACCTGCAATATTTACAAGAATATATAGATAAAATATGAGTATGAAAACAAAAATCTACGTAAGATTTGAAGCCCAGAAGGACATTGGGCCCTTTAGTGGGTTACTTAGCTTTGAATTATGTTCTTCACAGATGTCTCAGATAAATCTATACACAATGGCATAATACCTTGTACCTTGGATGACTGAATGTCGATGAGAACATCCAGTCAAAAAGGGAAAGTCAGTAGAATTAGGAAGATAGTTGCTAGGTTTAGAAACAACAGTGAGTATAGAATTTGGACCAAAAGTTCTTTAGCAATAGCTTTTCAATAAGAGAGTGAATGTAAATGTCAGGACATGTGAAGAGTCAGTTACAATGATGAACTGGGGAAAACATGTAGGTTAGGAGATATCAATAGAGACTTTAAAAATCAGGCAAAGTATAAAGTGAGGGATAGAATTAGACATTTTCAACAGGCTTGAGGTTGAATACATAATCTTAGGAAGAAACAAATATATATCCACCAATAGGAATTACATTTGAGACAATTTGCAACCTGGACATGGATGTTTTTAGTAATCCATGCTCACTTTTCATTAAGGCTTTGGTACAAACATAAGAGTGACCTTTGCTTTCTGTGTCCAGAGTATTACTGTGGTATAATGTATATGTAGATCAGGTGACATAAGTATTTCTTCCACCATTACTGGGAGCAATATTTTGAAGACATATAAATTCATATTGGGGGAACAAAGCGGTGTACTCTGTGTCAATGAATATAGAAATAATTCATGAACAGACCATACTGTGAATAAATAATAAAAATGATTCCAACATTAAATAATGAATTGATTTGATATCTGAAAATATACAGAAAATCTTTAATTGATATACATACATTCATTACAACCAGTTATACATCTAACAGTAATATGAGGGTTATGATTTATCATGAAGAGTGTGTGAGTTTTGCTTCAAAAATGATTATGGAAATCGAAAATAATGTGTTTTGAAAGAAGACTCATGAAAAGACCAGTCAAGAAACCTGGAGGAATATATGAGTTCTGAAGCAGGAGGTGATTGAAATTGAAACAAATGTCTATAAATTTGTGAACTTGTGGAAGAAATATATATGCTATGATGTGCATGAACTGAAGAAATATTAATATACCACTGTTTAATAAAAATGAACCGCAAAATACACATCATGTCCCATAGGAAACTGCATGCATTGATGTTAAACTGGGTATTACTGTAGAAATATTAGGATTTGTATGCACCATTCTCTCAAGTTAGTTTTCAGTACTAGGAAACAAATATGTATTTCAGGTGGATGTATATTTCTGAGAATAATCTTGTGAATAGTTGATCATAAATTCACATACATGAATATGAATGATTTTAAGGAATGTATAATAAGACTCATATATTTGATAATTAGAAAAATTTGGAGAGTGTGTGTATACACACACACACACACACACACACACATATACATATATATACACACACACAGACACACACACAGAGAAATTAAAATCTAGCAATATATATGCCAATCGAAATTCATCATAAAATATATACCATCCACAGATGCAAAAATAATTATTTCACTAAAAATGTTTTTATGTATAATGGTGTTCTACTAGGAAGCTCACCCATAGGTTGAATTTTCAGTTCCAACAGCGTTTAGGAAGAGTGATCTCTTCTCATAACTTCTATTGGCCAAGTCACAAACCTCACTAAAACGTACGTGTGATAACAGGTAGGATTCTACATGTGCATATAAAAATACATGTGTTGAATAGGCTACAGAGAAATGAGACAGGAATTTGTTGAGAGCCACATATGAAGGGGCCCCAGCAAACTTCCAGCTGGCAGCAAATTTCCAGCTGTTGGATGATTATTGGCTAACAGTGGCCCCAGCAACATCTAGCTCATTGGAGATTCTCATTGAACTGTTTCCCCGCCCTTTCAGACTGCAAGCTGATGATTGGCTCACAGCGGCCCCAGCAACATCTAGCTGATTGGCTCCTCTGTGGTGATGCTCATTGGACAGTTTCCCTGCCCTTTCAGACCACGGAGCTGCTCATTGGGGGACTTTTTTGGCTCCACCCATGCAACCCAACCAATGGGCCTCAAGAGCAGGATAATTGTGGAAGGTGGAGAGGCTTGTGGGAGTGACAGAGACTTTATAAGGAAGCCAGTGGTGGCAGTTGGGCTCTGAGGGTTTTTCCTGAGGAGCTGTTTTGTATGGCGTGTGTTTTTCTAAAAATAAAGTTCATTTCTTTTGACAAGTGGCTCCTAACTCTTCCCAGCCAGACTGCAGCATTTCCTCGCTTGCACAGGGAATGACTGAGGGTAAGTGATAAGGTAAACTGCTCGCCCCTGAGGGCAGGGCAAGAGGATGGGTAGCCATTTTAAGATTCCTCTTTAGTTTTGCTTCACTTTTGTTTTAAGCTGCCTGTCCATGGAGATGATTGAGACGGAAGAAAAACCACTCACATATGAGGAAAAACTATTCACGTCTGAGGAACAGATAGGGAGAAAGTACGGACACACATGTCAGGAGGAAAGAAAGGCTATAATGACTTTTTGTTGTTCCCTTTTTATTTCAGTCTGTCTCTGTTTTGTTTGGAGTCATCTTGTTGGGTTTTATTATAGTAGAAATACGGGGTCAGAAATTAGTAAAAAACAAACTGAAAGAGTGTTAAGTAAATTGTTAGAGGAAGGAGGTGTATCAGTAAAATCAAGAACAGTCAGGGCATACAGTGATAAAATACAAAAATGTACCCCATGGCCTTTTAAGGAGGAGTTGTTAAGTATATCATAATGGAACCATCATGGTGAAGATTTCAAAAGAGTAGAAAAGAACAGCCCAGGGACTCAGCCAGTTGGCACATTGCCATTGTGGACGTTCATATCTGCTTTGCTTAGTCCAAAGCATTCAGTTAAGACACAGATAGAGGAATAAAGCTTAGAGCAGAAAAAGCCATCAGGGGCAAAGTTACAAAAGGAGACTGCTACTAACATCTTTCTATCACCAGAGGGCATAAGTGTCCAACAACAGCGCCACCTCTACAGGAAACTGTTACTAACACCTTTCTATCACCAGAGGATGTAAATGTCCAACTAACAAGGCCACCTCCATATGCTGGGAGGCCCCCAACCCCCGCAGTTGATAGTTCGGTTCCTGAGACAGGATCTCAAGTATTTACATGCCTGGTATTTTAGGTAGGAGGGCAGAGAATTCACCTTGCTTTAAATTTTAAAATAGTGAAGCAGCTAAAAGAGGCTGTAACAACCTATGGTCCTCAAGCACCCTTCATTGTAAGCTTGGTCCAATCTATTAACAACTTAAATGTGATGCCAGTAGATTGGGCTAATATGTGTAAAGCTGTGCTAAAGGGAGGACAATACCTGTTATGGAAGGTTGCCAATGAGAAATTTTGCAAGGAGACGGCTAGGCGAAATGCAGCAGCTGGTTATCCTGAGAGAAATCTAGATATGTTGTTAGGAAAGGGACCTAATGAGGATCAGCAGCAACAAATTCCATATGATCATGGTATATACGAATTAATTGCTGTAGAAGTGGTTAGGGCATGGAAGACTTCACAAGGACTTGGAGGATTACAAGGTCAATTATCTAAGGTAATACAAGGAGCTAATGAATCTTATGCTGAATTTGTAGATAGGCTTATTAAAACAGCTACCAGAGTTTTTGGGAATACAGAACAAGCAATTCCATTAATAAAACAACTGGCTTATGACCAAGGGAATTGTTGGTGCAGAGATATCATTAGACCATGGAAACATGAAGATTTAAACACATATATTAAATTATGTAGAGACATTAATGAATAAGAGCAAGTCGTTGCAGCTACAGTAAAACAGGCTTTAGATGCCAGGCCAAGAACATGCTAGAATTGTGAAGAAAAGGACATTTTAAAAGGAATTGCCCCATAGGAGGAGGGTTTAACAAAACTAGGAATCAAAGGAGTAGAATACCGTGTATTTGCCCACGATGCCATAGAGGAAGACATTGGGCTAATGAATGTCATTCTCAAACACACATAGAAGGTACTTCATTATCAAAAAATGAACAAAGACTAGGTGTTTATCCACAATATTATGGAGAAAGGCATCGGGCTCCACTGCAAAAAAATGGAGAGGTGGGCCCAATGCTCTGGGTCCCAAAACCACAAATATACGGAGCACTGGAGGAACCCAGCAACCCCATCAGGATAGTGCACAGGACACATTTTTTATCAGATCCCTCGTCAGACAAACCAGAGGGAGTACAGGGTTGGACATCAGCGCCTCCGCCAGATAAGTACTAATTCCAGAGATGAGAGTTCAAATAATTCCCACAGGGCTGAAAGTACCTCTTCCCAAAGGAACAGTAGGCTTATTATTAGGATGCAGCTCTTCTACTCTAAAAGGACTTAGGATAATTCCTTGGGTAATTGTTTCCGATTATGAAGGTGAAATAAAAATTATAGCCAGTTCTCCAAAGGATTTATCAGTAATTTCACCAGGAGATAGAATAGCACAGTTATTAATAATACTCAGCCTACATAATAAATTTTCTAGTCATTCTGTAGAAAGAGGTTCCATGGGATTAGACTACACAGGTGTAGATTGGGCTATGCTTTCTTTAAATTTAGATTCTCGCCCCATGCTAAAACTAAATATTCAAGGACATGAATTTAATGGGCTACTGGATACAGGTGCAAACTCTAGCATCATCTCTCCTCAAGAATGGCCAAAACATTGGCCATTACAACAAGCCACTCAAATGCTTTGAGGCCTAGGAGTGGCGACTAATCCCCTTAAAGGTGCAATTGTATTAGATTGGAAGGATCCTGAAGGATGTGAAGGAACTATACAGCCATATGTATTGGATCATCTTCCCGTTAATTAATGGGGATGAGATGTCCTTGATCAATTAGTTTTGACATTAACAAATAAGGTCAACCAAAATGCACCCACTACTATGGCTAGACAAGGTTTTTGGAAAAGAAAAATATTAGAAAAACAAGAAGAAGGTATAGGAGCACCAACACAAATAGATCAAGGAACAGACAAAAATGTGTTGGATTTTCAGAAAGGGCCACTGAGACAATAAAAATTACTTGGAAATCAGAAAGACCAGTATGGGTTCCTCAATGGCCCCTGACTAAAGAAAAGATACAAGCAGCCCATGACCTGATCAAACAACAATTAGCGGAAGGACATATACAACCTTCTGTATCTCCCCATAATACTCCCATTTTTGTCACCAAAAAGAAATCTGGTAAATGGAGATTATTGCAAGATTTAAGAACCATTAATAATGAGATGGTTATTACGGGACCTGCTCAATCAGGGATTCCTCAATTGTCTGCTTTGCCAAGAACTTGGTATGTTTTAGTTATACATATTAAAGATTGTTTTTTTTTTTTTCATTTCCAATTCATCCTGAGGATAGTCCACGTTTTGCATTTACTATCCCTGCACTGAATCATGAAGCTCCTTATCAGAGGTAAGAGTGGAAACTACTCCCTCAAGGGATGGCTAACTGCCCAACTACATGTCAAATTTATGTTAACAAAGTAATCCGGCCATTTAGAAATCAAAATCCTTAACTACAAATATTTCACTATATGGATGATGTATCATTTGCACACAAAGCTAAAAACACATTGCTAGAATGTTATGTCACACTTACAAACTGATTAAAAAAATTATAATCTAGAGATAGCAATAGATAAAGTATAATTAAAATTTCCAATAAATTATTTAGGAGTTCTATTATCCTCAACCATGGTCAGTCCACCAAAAATTCAAATAGGAGTAGATCAACTCCAATCAACTAATCACTTTCAAAGTTATTAGGAGACATAAATTGGATAAGGCCTTAACTAATTATACCAACAGGAGAGTTGGGACCTTTATTTGATATCCTAAAAGGTCTATTAGATCCAAATACACCCAGAATGTTAACACCTGAAGCAAGAAAGGCATTAAAAATCATTGAAACATAAATGGGAAATATGCATTTGGATAGAGTTGATATAATTTTGCCTTTATTATTTATTGTACTACCAACAAAAAAAAGTATTTCTATAGGAGTATTTTGGCAAGAAGGTCCATTATTATGGATTCATTTATCTTATTCTTCTCACACTATTATTACTAGGTATCCTGAGACTGAGGGACAATTAATACTCATAGGAATAAAAGCAGCAAAGTGAGTGTGTGGAATTTCACCCAATAAAATTATTACTCCATATTCTTTGAATCAAATTGATAAATTAGCTAATGAGTTAAATACTTGTGCAGTAATCATGTGTAAATCAAATGTTTCATTTGATAACCACTTACCATCTAATCTTTTATTGTCTTTTTGGTCATCGCATCCTGTAATTTTTCCAAAAATGACAAGAAAACAAGTATCATGAATGCTCCAAGTATATTCACTGATGAGACAAATCATGGCACAGCAGCAATAGTTACACCTGATCAAACTTTTACATTTTTACTACCCAAACAATCAGCTCAAAAGGTAGAGCTTAATGCAGTATTACAAGCTTTTGTGATGTTTAAAGATTCTGTATTTAATTTATTTTCCCTTAGTCAGTATATAGTTAATGCTATAGTATCCCTTGAAGATGCTGGTAGTATTTCCCCTTCCGCTACTGTTTTCTCTTTGCTTTCCAGTTTACAATGTCTAATCTGGGACAGAAAAGATTCATTCTTTATAGGACATATCAGGGCACATACAGGATTGCCTGGAGCCCTTAGTTTTGGCAATGATTTAGCAGATTAAACTACACATGACTTACATACATATTTTCCCTACACTAGAAGAAGCTACAAATTTTCATAAAAAGTTTCATGTCAATGCTAATACTTTACAAAAGTGTTTTAAATTAACTAAGGAAAAAGATAGAAAAATAATAAAACAATGTCAAAATTGTGTGACATTTTTACCACAAGTTAATCTTGGAGTCAATCCTAGAGGATTGATACCTAACCATATTTGGCAGATGAATGTCACACACTTGCCAGAATTTGGAAAATTAAAATATTTGCATGTTACAGTTGATACTTCTTCTAGATTTTTGATGGGCTCCCTTCATGCGGGGGAAAAAACTAAAGATGTTATAGCTCATTACTTACAAAATTTGCCACTTTGGACATTCCAAAACAGTTAAAAACAGATAATGCCCCTGATTATACTCCTACCTCTTTTAAACAATTTTTCTCATCATTTGCCATTACTCATATAACAGGAATCCCATACAATCCACAGGGACAATGCATAGTGAAAGAGCACATGAAACTATTAAAATGTACTTATTAAAGCAAAAAGACGCAATTGGGAAGGGGTATGAATTCCCCAAAGATAAACTTAAAATAACCCTTTTTACTCTAAACATTTTAAATTTGGATTCATCAGGACTTAGTGCTGCGGAAAAGCATATGTGTCCAAAAAATGTGCATAAGTTCAAGGTACTTTGGAAGGATATTCTAACAGGACAACAGAAATGTCCTGACCCAATTATTGTCTGGACTCGGGGGTCTTTTTCTGTGTTTCTACAGGGAGAACAGCAGCCGATTTAAATAACAGAGAGATTAACTAAGGTCCTGACCCAGAGATTGCCTGGAGTCGGGAGTCTCTTTATGTGTTTCCACAGGGAGAACAGCAGCCAAATTGGATTCCAGAGAGATTAACTAAAGTACTGACCCAGTGATTGTCTGGAGTCAGGGGTCTGTTTGTGTGTTTCCACAGGAAGAACAACAGCCGATTTGGATTTCAGAGAGATTAACTAAAGCGATTTCTATAGACCAAAATAAGATGATTTGGCTCAAATCCATAACAGCTGATATCCAAAACTCCAGTTTCACTATCCTTACATCTGTGACAGAACAGGGATGCTTTTTTCAATATCTATTTTATTATTGCCCTTTCCCGTATCATGAAGTTTTATTTGTTTTTTTGAGCTCATTGAGACCTAGGTTAATGTTTTGCTGATCAGTTCTATATTTTGACTATAGAGTTTTTAAACATTGCACTGGTGATTTCACCTGTGAAAAGTTATAAGGCCTTTACTATTATGTTATGTGTTGTATGTATTATATTATGTGTGCACACTTGTGTTTTGTGTTATATGTTTGAATGTACGTATGTCCATATATCATATATGATGAGTGCTCATAAAAAAATGTATGCAAATATTTTTTTATTCACGTGATCTAAATGGTTTAATTTAAATTGGGTAAACAACTGTTGAGCATTGTTTTAATATGTGAACAAAAACGGAAGTTAACAGACCTGTTTGTTTACTTCATCTTTTCATTTCATTATATTTAATAATTCTCTTCAAAATAATGTAAATTTTTAAGAAAATTATTTTCTTTTAGTTCCTTCTGGAATGTTAAATAATTTTCCTTTACCCATTATTGCCAGAATTTCTATCTTCATACCAGTGCCGTTGAAGTCAAAGATAAAACCAATCTACAGCTTCTGCAATAGCCATCCCTGAAATTCTTGCAGAACTTGTCAGGACTATGTATCACTTTTATGCATTGTGAACTCTCTCTTGGTGAAGCCACTTGTGGTAGTGTTGGGGTATATATGCTGATGCTATCAGCAGTGGTACAATTTTTCGAAAAGTAGCCATCAATTGGCTTGGTGTGTCTTCCTTATTCTCACTTGATAGAGGTCAGAAACCTTACAGAGGAAGGGGAAAGACCACATCCACAATGACTGCTCTTTTAGCCATTTTGGTTTTGGATGCACACATGATATCTTTCTTTAGATCCATCCATCTAAGAATCTAAGCAACAGCCTCACACAGGGCCAAGAGGCTGATTCAGACACATCCCTTTCCAAAGCAATTAAGCAAAGAGCCACAGGTGATGCCCATTAATTTGCATTTGAAAACTGTTTTCTTCAGGTTTCACAAAGGGGTGGCATGTGGGAAAGACCTTCCTGACATTCAGGGCAACAGAACAATTGTTAAGCAAAAGGCCCAAACAGGGTTTCTCCACTGAGACATTAGTAGTCACACTGATATCTGAGCTTTCTGAGATGCTCGCCATTCCCTTCAGCTATCCACTACATGGCCATGTCACAGAGCTTGGAGGTGGCACATATCTTGGATACAAAACCATGAGCCTCTTCTGGAGAGTGGCCAGATTTCAGGAAGAAAACAGGAACTTAGGAAGATAGCAGGTGTTGCCCATCAATAAGGCAAGCTGCATTCCATTTATAAATTGGGCAGGATGAATGCTGGGAAGCTTTCTACTAGTCAGGACACATCCATTGATGCATTCTCTTTTCTAATATCTACAACCACGGACACAGTGGGGTACACAGACACAGAAACACTCGCATTGTCAAACGACTTACTAGAAACAGTTCACTCCAAACAAAACAAACCGCATTTCCTACCTATTCTCAGAACATGAGACAAAACCACAAACCCTCACCCACACCAACAAAGGCCCCTTCTTCCCCCAAGTAGGTCTGTGAATATCTGGAGTGTTCTCTGACTGTGGGGCATTCTAGGTTGCCCCGAAATGGCCTGTCCTGTCTTAGATCTGGTGTCCTTAACCAACTCTCTGAAGTTGTCAGGAGCCAGCGGTGAGTCACTACCTTCTTTCTCAGGAAAGGCCCCTCTTCAGAGCTTTCCTTCCATTTGGCCATGCAAACAGGATGGTCCAAAGTAGGTACCAAGAAAGACTGACTCTGTTATCTAGAATTCCAAAAATTGAGACCACTGGGACTGGGACATGGACTGGCACTGTTTGACTAGCTTTTTGTATCCCAAGATCAGAGAGTTTCTTCCCCAAGGAAGTGAGGTGAGGTTACTTCCATGAGGAACTGAATGAGTTCACTGCCTTGGCAACCACTTTGTACTAAGAGTTGCTTCCAAGGGTCCCATGAGATGGATGCTGTCCCTGCTTCCTGTGACACTTTCACAAGTTAGAATGGTATATCAACCATAGGCACCCGGGAACAGCTCTCCACACAGGTCTCATTTGGTCCATCTTCTCTACATTAACAATAGAAAGGCTGATTCAGATACAACCCTTCATCCTGACCAGGTTGTTTGCCATGGAAGATGAATTTTGCTGTCTCAGGTTTTTCAGAGGTGCCTATATCTTCTTCAGTGATAATTTCTGCATGGAGCTTTGAGGTTCTCTGCAGGTGGAAGATCCCCAGCATTCCTGTATTGTAAGACGAACTCTGTCCCTGCTCTTCTGTAAAGTTAGATTGAGGTAACAGTGTATGGTTAGGGTTAATAACAGGTTTGATTTGGGTTAGGAATCGTTCTGCTGAATGAATAATGGTATTGGGAACCTGTGATGTGTATAAGAATACATAGGTGAAATATATGTATGAAAACAGAAATCTAAGTAACATTTGAAGCCCAGAAGGGCATTGGGCCCTTGATTGGGATACTTAGGTTTGAATAAATCGATATACAATGGCATAGGATCTTGTACCTTGGAAAATTGAATGTAGAAGAGAACATCCAGTCCAAAAGGATAGTCGGTAGTGAAAGGTTATTAAAATAGTTAATTGTCACTTCCTGTTTTTCTGTATGCTTAACAAAACACTGTTGAAATCCTGAGAACTGTTTGCTAATCTTGTACCGAGAATGTACTGTCCCCAACTGCCAAACTGTAGAATATGCTCCCTCACCAGGTTGCATGTAAACCGCCCACTCGCCCTTACCCATCAGTATACTTCCTCCCTGCCCTCTCAAGGAAAGTAAATAATCCCTGCTTAAACTGTTGTCAGGGCTCTCTGCTCTATTCAAGTGAGCTCTAAGCCCCAGCATGCTGGACCCCAAATAAACCCTTTGCTGTTGCATGAGACAGTCTCTTGGTGGTCTCTTCTTCTGACACTCGCCGGACCTTTACATATTGACGTTCCACCGAGTTCCGTCACTGGCGGACGAGAGACCCCAAAGGGCTCCTCTCGGAGCAAGTAAGGCACCTCTTTCTGGTTTCAGGATTCATGTTAGGGCTTTGCAATATCGCTTGCGATGAAGAGCCTGAGTTCTCTCCGACTTTGGCTGAGAGACCTCTCACAGAGACACAGGGCACCTCCCTGGGGGACGCCGCAGCGGACTCAGGAAATCAAGGAACAATTGTCTCCTCGATTCCGTGATATTTTGTTTCGGATTCGGTATTGCCATCCCATCGGGTTTTGCTGTCTACTGATTCCTGGTCTCAGTGATGTACGTCCATTGCCTGTCTTTATGGTCTTGTTATATCTGTGTCGTGTGTCGTTGCATTTAGTTTGTGTATCTTTCATCATGGGACAGAGCACTTCAATGCCTCTGTCCCTGACCCTTAATCACTGGACCAAAGTTCGCTTAAGAGCTCAGAATCTTTCTTTTTCAATAAAACTCCGGACCGGCCAGAATCTCTGAGCTTCAGAATGTCCCACCTTTGGAGTCGGATGGCCACTAGAAAGATCTTTCTACTTCCCACTAATTTAAAAAATCAGAGATATTGTCTTTCAGCTGGGCCCACATAGCCATCCAGATCAACAGCCATATACCTTAAATTGGTAGGACCTCTGCAAATCTCCTCCTCCATGGGTGAAGCCTTTCCTTGCCCCTTCCCCTACTCCTATTGCTTCCCCCACGATCTCTCAAACCCTCTGCTCATCCTCCTACTCCACCCTCTGTTCTCCCTGAGTCACAAGATTTGACTCTACTGGACTCTCCTCCCCCTCCTTATCCCCTCTCCTCTTCCCCCAACCACCAACACACTCTAAGTGATTCCCTTGCAGCTGACTCAGCCTCTTCGCCATTGGAAGAAGCTAAGCTGGCCCAGGGCCCTCCAGATAACTCCCCCGTGGCACACACAGACCTCCTCCCCTGGAGGAAGATGGCCCGGATAAAGGAACTCGCTGGCTGTGAATCATTGAAAACCCTGTAACTCCTGTGATGCTCCCCCTATGTCCCTACGGGCCAATGATTGACGACAACAATGGGGGAAAATTGCAAGCCTACCAGTATTGGCCTTTCTCCTCTTCAGACCTATATAACTGAAAAAATAACAATCCCCCTTTTTCCGAGGACCCTACCCGGCTCACAGGTCTGGTTGAATCATTGATGTTTTCATACCCGCCTGCTTGGAATGACTGTCAACAACTTTTAGGGACTCTCTTCATGACAGAGGAACAAAAGAGAATCCTCCTGGAAGCTAGAAAAAATATCCTCGGACCAGATGGGAGACCGACACATCTTCCCAACATAATCAAAGCCAGCTTTCCTTGAAGCGACCAAACTGGATCCTCAACAAATTTGAAGGTAAGAAAGCATCTGTCCACTTTTCACTGGGTTCCAAATAATTTGGCCAAGGTAAGAGAGATTATTCGAGGGCCTAATGAATCTCCCTCTATGTTTCTTGAGAGAATTATGGAGGCATATAGAAGATATACACCTTTCAATACTCAGGCAGAGGATCAAAAAGCATCTGTCACAATGGCCTTTATTGGGCAAGCTGCCCTAAATATTAAAAGAAAGTTACAATACTTAGATGGATTACAAGATATGATTTTGGGAGATTTAGTAAGAGAAGCCGAGAAAGTATACTATAAGAGAGAAACTGAGGAAGAGAATGGAGCAAAGGGAGGATAAAAGAAACAAAAGACAGACTACGGCGTTGACTAAGGTCCTGGTCAGAACACCAAAAGGGCCAGAAATTAAGAAATAGGGAGACAGGAAGAGATACCTGGTCCCATGCCCGAGGCCATCCCTGGCCTCAAATCAATGTGCCTATTCTAAAGAAAAAGGACACTGGGCCCACGAGTGCCCTAGAAAGAGACAGCCATGCCAGCCAGCCATTCTGACTCTGGAGGATGACTACAAAAGTTGGGGCTCAGATCCCCTCCCTGAGTTCGGGGTAACTTTTGAAGTGAAGGGGACCCCAGTAAACTTTGAAGTGGATACAGGGGCAATATACTCAGCCCATAAGGCTCCATTGGGCCCTCTATCAAATAAAAGGTCTACTGGCTGCACCATGTCAGTCACAAGGCATTTGGAAGCCAATGGAAGATCCACATGGCCCACCACAGATGTTTTATCACACACTTTCATAACACTGCTCTAGTCCCACTACTCACCAGGCTCCAACTTACTGGCATCTCTGTTCTACACCATTTTCTTGAAACACAGTCAATCAAGGCACTGTCTGGTATACTCATGATCATCAAGAGGACATCCCAAGGTTCTCCAGTTTTAGCTGGTCATGGGAATTTCAAAAATTTTATGATAATTTTCCAGCAATATTTCACGGATGAAGTTGGAGGCACTGTGGGTTTCAATTCATTCAGGAAAAATTAAATGCTGAGGAAGCTAATTTCAGTAAACTCTGGAGCACTCTCACAGGCAAGGCTTCCCAAAAAGTGCCCAAAAAGTAACATGAAACCAGGCCCATTGAGGTCTACAAAGCGAGGTCCATGTGTGTTTTCAATCTCAATTATGGCTGCCAAGTTTTTCAGAATTAAATCATGTGATATCTTGGCTGAGATTCCCAGTGTTCTTTGGAAAGCCAACCTGGGCCTAGACCTCGGGTTCCAAGGTTACCTCTCATGCCTGGCCTCCTAAAATCCCATCACAATTCATGGCAATACTTCTCTGAGTTCAGTTCCAGATCTCAGTCTGTAAGGGGAATCACACCAGAGTTCAAGCCCAGATGGACCCAGTCAACTCTTCCGTGACACAAATGAATACAATTAAAACCAAAATACTCCCACACGTCCCTCATCTTCTTCCATATAAACACTCATCATAAACTCTGCCTGAAGGTTTCCATGAGGGGCACAGCCCAAGACAGTGTCCAAAATAAGCATCCTTGCACCTCATTTGCATACCTTCAGGGTGGCCTGGACACCATTACTGTGAACCAGGAGTAAACAAATAGGCTTGCCGTTAATAAAATTCCAATTCTCCAATTTGAGGCCTACTGACTTAGGGGTTAGATTCTTTATGTGAATTGGAGTCATGAGAAAACCCAAGCACCTATGGGCTAGCCTCTGCAGGTTGTGAAGAACTCATTTGACACAAAGGATCTCTATTCTCACTTGATGGAGGTCAGGAACCTTACAGAGAAAGGCGAGAGGCTTCATTCCAATGACTGCTCTTTTGGCCATTTTGGTTTTGGATTCACACATGGGATCTTTCTTTAGATACATCAGGTGCTGAGAATCTAAGCCACAGCCGCACACATGGCCAAGGGGCTGATTCAGACACATTCCTTTCCAAAGCAATTAAGAAAAGAGCCAAAGGTGATTCCCTTCATTTCCATTTGAAAACTGTTTTCTCCAGGCTTCACAAAGGTGTGGCCTGAGTCAAAGACCTTCCTGACATTCAGTCAAACAGAACAATAAGTAAGCAAAAGGCAAAAAGCAGGGTTACTCCACTGAGACTTTCCTGGTCACCCTGATATCTGAGTTTTCTGAGATGCTCGCCATTCTCTTCAGCTCTCCCAGTACATGGCCATGTCACAGAGCTTGGAGGTGGTACATATCTTGGACACAAAACCATGAGCCTATTCTGGAGAGTGGCCAGAATTCAGGAAGAAAACACCAACTTAGGAAGATAGCAGGTGTTGCCCATCGATAAGACAAGCTGCAGTCCATTCACAAATAGGGCAGGATAAATTTTGGGAAGATTTATTCTAGACAGGACACATCCATTAATGCATTCTCTTTTCTAATGTCAATAACAACGGACACAGACATAGAAAGACTTGGCTTGTCAAAAACTTAGTAGAAACAGTCCAATCCAACCAAACAAACCACCTTTCCTACCTATTCTCAGAACATGAGACAAAACCACAAACACACATCAACTCCCACAAAGGCACATCCTTTCCCCAAGTTGGTATGTGACTA
Organism: Callospermophilus lateralis; assembly: GCF_048772815.1. Taxonomy (NCBI): domain Eukaryota; kingdom Metazoa; phylum Chordata; class Mammalia; order Rodentia; family Sciuridae; genus Callospermophilus; species Callospermophilus lateralis. The sequence continues at coordinate 197,008 of NW_027514388.1, read as the reverse complement.
TGTGGGGTGTCCTCTGAATGGTGGGCCATACTATGATTCCCGAAAATGGCCTGTCCTCTCTCAGATCTGGTTTTCTTGGCCAACTCTGTGAAGTTGTCAGGAAAAAGTGGTGAGGCACTACCTGCTTTCTCAAGAAAAGTCCCTCTCCAGAGCTCTCCTGGCATTTGCCTTCCTCACATCAGTAGGTACCAAGAAAGACTGACTCTGTCCTTGGAAAATCAAAACAATGAGCCCACTGGGACTGGGACTGGGACTACTTTTGGCTGCCTGGCTTCTTTGATACCAAGATCAGAGAGTTCCATCACCAAGGAAATGAGGTATGTCACTTTCTTGGAACTGAATGAGGTCACTGCCTTGGAAACCACTTTGTCCTAACCGTTGCTTCCAAGGCTACCATGAGATGGAGTATGCCCCTACTTTCTGTGACACTTTCACAAGTTAGAATGGTATATCAACTATAGGCACCCGGGAACAGCTCTCCACACAGGCCTGGTCAGGTCAGTCTTCTCTACAATAAGAAGAGAGAGGCTGATTCAGACACATCCCGTCATCCTGACCAGGTTGCTCGCCATGGAAGATGAATTTTGCTCTCTCAGGACCTTCATACCTGCCTACAACTTCTCCAGGTATCATTTCTGAATGGACCTTTGAGGTTCTCAGCAGGTGGAAGGTCCCCTGCTTTCCTGTATTGTAAGAACCACTCTGTCCCTGCTCTTCTGTAAAATTAGATTGAAGGAACAGTGTATGTTTAGGGTTAATAACTGGTTTGATTTTTGTTAGGAATCATTCTGTGTGATGAATAATGGTATTGGGAACCTACGATATTTACAAGAATATAGAGGTGAAATAGAAGTATGAAAACAGAAATCTAGGTATGATTTGAAGCCCAGAAGGTCATTGGGCCCTTGATTGGGATAGTTAGCTTTGAATTATGTTCTGCACAGTTGTCTAAGTTAAATTGATATACAATGGCATAGGACCTTGTACCTTGGATGACTGAATGTAGAAGAGAATATCTAGTCAAAAAGGGATAGTAGGTAGGATTAGGAAGATATTTGGTAGGTTTAGGAAGAAGAGTGAGTATAGGATTTGGACCAAAAGTTCTTTAGTAATAGGGTTTTAGTTAGAGAGTGAATGTAAATGTCAGCACATATGACGAGTCAGTCACTATGATGAGCTGTGTAAAATATGTAGAAAAGCAGATATCAATAGTGACATTACGAAATCAGGCAAAGTATATAGTGAGTGATAGGATTAGACATTTTCAACAGGGTTGAGTTTGAATACATAATCCTTGCAAGAAACAAATATGTAGTCACCAATAGGATTGACATTTGAGAGCATTAGGCAACCTGGACATGGATGTTTTTAGTAATTCATGTTCACATTACATTTAGGCTTTGGTACAATCATAGTGTGACCTTTACATTTTTGTCCAGATTATTACTATGATAAATGTATATGTAGATGTAGATCAGGTGACATGAGTATTTCTACCACCATTTCTGGGAGCAATATATTGAAGACATAAAATTCGTATTGGGGGTACAAAGAGGTGTACCCTGTGTCTATGAATATGGAGATAAAGCATGAATAGACCATACTTATATTGATATACAATCATTCATTACAACCAGTTATACATGTAATGATAATATTAGTTTTTTGGTTTATCATGAAGAGTTTGTGAGTTTTGCTACAAAAGTGATTATGGAAATTGAAAATAATGTGTTTGGAAAGAATTCTCATGAAAAGACCTGTCAAGAAACCCTGACAATACATGCGTTCTGAAGCAGGAAGTGATTAAATTTGAAACAAATGCCTATCAATTTGTAAATTGTGGATGAAATTCATATCCTATGATGTGCAAAAACTGAAGAAATAATATTGTACCAGTGTTGAATAAAAATGAACGTCCAATTACATATCATGTCCCATAGGAATCTACTTGCATTGATGTTAGACGGGGTCAGTTACTGTAGAATTATTAGGATTTGTATGCACCAGTCACTGAAGTTAGTTTTTCGTACTAGGAAACAAATATGTATTTCAGGTGGATGAATATTTCTGAGAATAATGTTGTATAAATTTCATTATACATCCACATACATGAACATGAATGAATTTAGAGAGTGTATATAGGACACCTATATTTTATATTTTGAAAAATCTGTGTGTCTATATATATATATATAGACACACACGCACAAAGAGAGACATTAAAAAGTAGCAATATATATTCCAATCCAAATTCATCATTAAATATATATCATTCACACATGCAAAAATATTTATTTTACTGAACATAAGTTTATGTATAATGTTGTTCAAAGAGGAAGCTACCCGATATGTTGAATTTTAGTTCCAACAGCGTTTAAGAGGAGTGATCTCTTCTCACAATTTTTAACTTCCAAGTCAGCCACCTCACAAAAATGTACGTGTGATACCTGTTAGGATTCTATATGTGCATATAAATATACATGTGTGAATTGGCTACAGAGAAAGGGAAAAAATAAATCACATATTTCTTAACTTTAAAAACACATGGAAAATTATTTCAATTAAAAATTGAATAGATTTATAACTCCTACCTTATATAATGCAAAAGGCAAGTCCAACTATACAACCTGCCTCCTCTGAACTGCTTGTATTTCTATTCTGTTTGGGTTTTTTTCTCCATTATATTAGGAAGAGTATTCTGAGTCTAGTAGGTGTGTCTTAGTGTCAGGGATTCAGTATTTCAAAAGGAAAATTGGAAAAGTAATCCAATGTGTATGCAAATATGTGCTGCAAAAATATCCTAGCACTCTAATTCAGAACAATGCCTTCACATTACCTTCTCCCCAAGTAAGCCACAATTAGAGGAGAAGAGTTAGAAAATCAGTGAATGCATATCTGGAATGGAAAATGCTCTGGAGTTCACAACCTTGGAGGTGGTAGAGGAGTTTCCAAAAGTAAGGGACAGGGTAAACACTCCACAAACATGGACCTATGCTGGCCTTCAAACTTTTTGAGAAACTGCCTCTGAGGTTGGGTACTTGAAATATATGTTGTTGTCAGGATATTTGGCTTCTTTTGTAGTGAGACCATCAAAGCTTGGTCTGCATCCCTGTGCCCTGGAGGACATGGTTTCTTATTTTCCAATGAACATGAGGCAGCTGTGCTGAATTCTCTCTTTATAGGTAAACTGTGTCCACTGGGGACTAAGTGTCTCCCCATGTGAACTGTGAAGCCATTTGGTCCTCCTCCACTTTTTGTGGTGTTTTTTGCAGCTGCACTGGGAGTTTGGTATTTGCCTTACAAAATACAAGGAGCTCAACTGGGACACAGTACTTGAGGGAGTTCTGTCACGTGTGGTGGGTCATGGTCTGCAGGAGAATGCACCAACCATGCTTCTATCCATCATAGCTTGCCCCATTGCCCCCTTGTCCATATCAACCTGATTCTGAACATTGGCCTGAATCCTCATCATATAACAAGATGTCTTCACATATAAGGGTCTGCTTGCTGCATCATGTAAGTCAAGAGCCATTTGGAATCCAATGGTAGATCCTCATGGCCCTACCACTGATGTTTTATCACACAACTGCCCACCACTGCTGTAGACCCACTAGTCAGCAGGCTCCAACTTACTGCCATCTCTGTTCTACACCGTTTTCTTGTAACTCAGTCAATAAAGGCACTGTTTGCTATACTCATGATCAGCAACAGGACATCCAAAGGTTCTCCAGTGCCACCTGGTCACGGGAATTTCAAAAATTTCATGGTATTTATCTAGCCATTTTTCAAGCATGAAGTTGGAGGCACTGTGGGTTTCAATTCATTCAGTAACCATTAAAAGTTGAGGAAGCTCATTTCAATGAAAGCTCTGGAGAAATCTCAGAGCCAAGGCTTCCCAAAGAGTGGCTAAAATGTCACAGGAAGCCAGGCCCATTTAGGTCTACAATGTGAGGACCATGTGTGTTTTGACTCTCAACTATGGCTGCCTTGTCTTTAAGAATAAAATCATGTGATATCCTGGCTGAGATTCCCAGTGCTCTGTGGAAATCCACCCTGGGCCTAGATCTCAGTTTTCAAGGGTGACTCTTATGCGTGGCCTCCTAAAATCCCAACATATTTCATGGCAATACTTCTCTGAGGTGAGTTCCACAACTCAGTCTCTAAAGGGAATCACACCAGAGTCCAAGCCCTGGTGGACCCAGTCATTTCTTCCAACCGCTACACAAATGACCAAAATTAAAACCAAAACACTCCCACATGGCCCTCATCTTCTTCCATATAGTCAATTATCTTCACCTCTGACTGGAGTTTTCCATTTGGGGCGCAGCCTAAGACAATGGCCAAATTAAGCTCGCTTGCCCCTTATTGGCCTGAAGTCAGGGTGGCCTGGACATCCTTCCTGTAAACCAGAAGTGATCAAATAAGCCTGCCATTAATACTGCTCTGTTTCTCCCATTTGAGGACTACTAATTTCAGGAATAGATTTTTTATGTGATTTGGAGTCATGCGAAAACCCAAGCACCTCTGCAGGGCTTTGAAGAACTCATTTGACCCAAAGAAATCCTATTCTCACTTGATGGAGGTCAGGAACCTCACAGAGGAAGGGGAGAGACTTCATCCACAATGACTGACTTTTTGCTATTATGGTTTTGGATGCACACATGAGATCATTCTATAGATCCATCAGGTGGTGAGAATATATGCCACAGCCACACACAGGGCCAAGAGGCTAATTCAGACACATCCCTTTCCAAAGCAATTAAGCGAAGAGCCACAGTTGATGCCCATTCATTTCCATTTGAATATAGGATTTGGAAAGAAAACAGTTTTCTTCAGGCTTCACAAAGAGGTGGCCTGAGGCAAAGACCTTCCTGACATTCAGTGCAACACAACAATAAGTAAGCAAAAGGCCCCAAGCAGGGTTTCTCCACTGAGACTTTCCTGATCACCATGATATCCAAGTTTTCTGAGATGCTCGCCATTCTCTTCAGCTCTCCAGTACATGGCCATGTCACAGAGCTTGGAGGTGGTACATATCTTGGACACAAAACCATGAGCCTATTCTGGAGAGTGGCCAGAATTCAGGAAGAAAACTTCAACTTAGGAAGATAGCAGGTGTTGCCCATCGATAAGACAAGCTGCAGTCCATTCATAAATTGGCCAGAAATAATTAGGGGAAGATTTATACTAGACTGGACACATCCATTAATGCATTCTCTTTTCTAATGTCTATAACAATGGACATACTGGGATACACAGACAAAGAAACACTCACCTTGTCAAACAACATACTAGAAACTGTCCACTCCAAACCAAACAAACCGCCTTTCCAACCTATTCTCAGAACATGAGACAAAACCAGAAATCCACACCCACTCCCACAATGGCACCTCCTTCCCCCAAGTAGGTCTGTGACTATCTGGAGTGTCCTCTGAATGGTGGGCCATACTATGATCCCCTGAAATGGCCTGTCCTCTCTCACATCTGGTTTCCTTGGCCAACTCTGTGAAGTTGTCAGGAAAAAGTAGTGAGCCACTGCCTGCTTTCTCAGGAAAGGTCCCACTTCAGAGCTTTCCTGGCTTTTGGCCATCCTCAAATCAGTAGTTACCAAGAAAGACTCACACTGTCCTTGGTAAATCCTAACAAGTGAGCCCACTGGGACTGGGACTGGGACTGCCCCCCGGTGCCTGGCTTCTTGGATACCAAGTTCAGAGAGTTTCATCACCAAGAAAATGAGGTTTGCCACTTTCTTTGGAACTGAATGAGGTCACTGCCTTGGCAACAACTTTGTCCTAACAGTTGCTTCCAAGGGTCCAATGAGATGGAGTCTGCCCCTACTTCCTGTGACAATTTCACAAGTTAGAATGGTATATCAACCATTGGCACCCGGGAACAGCTCTCCACACAGGCCTGGTTCGGTCCATTTTCTCTAAAATAAGAATAGAGAGGCTGATTCAGACACATCCCTCATCCAGACCAGGTTGTTTGCCATGGAAGATGAATTTTGCTCTCTCAGGTCCTACATACATACCTACAACTTCTCCAGGTATCATTTCTGCATGGACATTTGAGGTTCTCAGCAGGTGGAAAGTCCACTACTTTCCTGTATTGTAAGAACCACTCTGTCCCTGCTCTTCTGTAAAATGAGATTGAGGGAACAGTGTATGTTTAGGGATAGTAACAGGTTCATTTTGGGTTAGTAATCATTTCCTGCGATATTTACAAGTATACAGAGGTGAAATATAAGTATGAAAACAGAAATCTCGGTATGATTTGAAGCCCAGAAGGGCATTGGGCCCTTGATTGGGATACTTAGATTTGAATTATGTTCTGCAAAGATGTCTCAGATAACACGATATACAATGGCATAGAACCTTTTACCTTGGATGATTGAATGTAGAAGAGAACATCCAATCAAAAAGGGATAGTCAGTAGGATTAGGAAGATATTCCGTAGGTTTAAAAACAAGAGTGAATATAGGATTTGGAACAAAAGGTCTTTAGCAATAGGGTTTCGGTTAGAGAGTGAATGTAAATGTCAGGACATATGAAGAGTCACTCAGTATGATGAACTGGGGAAAATATGTAGCAACGCAGATATCAATAGAGGCATTACAAAATCAGGCAAAGTATAAAGTGAGTGACTGGATTAGACACTTTCAACAGGGTTGAGTTTGAATACGTAATCTTAGGAAGAAACAAATATGTAGTCACCAATTGAATTGACATTTGAGAGCAAAAGGCAACCTATACATGGATGTTTTTAGTAATCCATGTTCACTTTCCATTTAGGCTTTGATACAGTCATAAGTGTGACCTTTACATTTTTTTCCAGAATATTTCTGTGATAAAATGTATATGTAGATCAGGTGACATGAGTATTTCTTCCACCGTTTCTCAGAGCAATATATTAAAGATGTAAAATTAGTATTAGGGGTACAAAGAGGTGTACCCTGTGTCTATAAATATAGAGATAAAGCATGAATAGACCATACTGTGAATAAATAATAAAACTTGTTCCAACTTTAAGTAATGGATTGAGCTGATATCTGAATATGTACAGGAAATCTTATATTGATATACAATCATTCATTCCAACCAGTAATACATCTAATGGTAATATTAACGTTATGATGTATCATGAAGAATGTGTGAGTTTTGCTTCAAAAGTGTTTTTGGAAATCGAAAATAATGTGTTTTGAAAGAAGTCTCATGAAAAAAACAGTCAAGAAACCTGGAGGAATACATGTGTTCTGACGCAGGAAGTGATTAAAAGTGAAGCAAATGCCTATAAATTTGTGAATTTGTGAATAAGATATATATCCTACGATGTGCAACATCTGTAGGCTAAAACACTGTACCTCAGATGATTGAATGTAAAAGAGAACATCCAGTCAAAAAGTGGTAGTCAGGAGGATTAGGAAGTTAGTAAGTTTAGGAAGAAGAGTGAGTCTAGGAGTTGGACCAAGACTTTTTTAGTAATAGGATTTTCGTTAGAGAGTGAATGTAAATGTCAGCAAATCTGAAGAATCAGTCACTATGATGAACTGGGCAAAATATGTAGAAAAATAGATATCAATAGTGACATTAGGAAATCAGGCAAAGTATAAAGTGAGTGATAGGTTTAGACATTTTCAACAGGGTTGAGATTGAATATATAATCTTCGGATGAAACAGATATGTACTCACCAATAGAATTGACATTTGAGAGCCTTAGGCATCCTGGACATGGATGTTTTTAGTAATTCATACTCACATTCAAATTAGGAGTTGGTACAGACATAAGTGTGATCTTTGCATTTTTTTCCAAAATATTACTGTGATAAAATATATATGTAGTTCTGGTGACATGAGTATTTCTTCTACCATTAAGGGGAGCTATATTTTGAAAACTCATTAAATAGTATTGGGGATAAAAATAGGTGTATGCTTTTTCTATGAATATAGAGATAATGCATGAATAGTCCATACTGGGAATAAATAATATAACTGGTATCAAATTTGGAAATTGGAATAAATTGATATCTGAAAATATACAGGAAATCTTACATTGATATACAATCATTCATTCCATCCAATTATACATCTAATGGTAATGTAAGTGTTATGGTTTATCATAAAGAGAGTGTGAGTTTTGCTTCAAAAAGATTATGGAAATCAAAAATAATGCGTTAGGAAGAACTATCATGATAAAAGCAGTCAAAAAAAAGGAGGAATCTTAAGCAGGAAGTGATAGAAAGTGTACCAAATGCATTTAAATTTGTGAAATGTGAAAGAAATCTATTTTCTAAGATGTCCATAAACTGAAGAAATAGTAATGTACCAGTGTTGAATAAAAATGAACATCAAAATGCACAACATTTCCCATAGGAATCTACTTGTATTGATGTTAACCTGGGTCAGTTACTGTAGAAATATAAGGATTTGTATCCACCCTTCACTGAAGTGAGTTTTCAGTACTAGAAAACAAATATGTATTTGAGGTGGATGAATATATCTGAAAATAATCTTGTGAAAAGTTGATTATAAAACCACATACATGAACATGAATGAATTTAGGGAGTGTATAATAAGAGACATATATTTCATATTTTGAAAAATCTAGAGAGTGTAGATTTTTCACAAAACACATACAGAGATATAAAAAAGTAGCAATATATATGACAATCGAAATTCATCATGAAATACATATTATACACAGATCCAAAAATATTTATTTTACTGAATATGGATTTATGTATAATGTTGTTCAACTAGGAAGCTCACCCATAGGTTGAATTTTCAGTTCCAACAGCGTTTAGGAGGAGTGATCTCTTCTCACAATTTGTATCTGCCACGTCAGCCACCTCACAAGAATGTACGTGTGGTACCAGGTAGGATTCTATATGTGCATATAAAAATACATGTGCTGAATAGGCAACAGATAAGGGGAGACAGGAATTCACATAATTGATACCTTTCAAAACACATGAAGAACTATTTCAATTAATAATTGACCAGATTTATAACACCTACACTTTATCATGCAAAAGGCAAGTCCAACTATACACCATGCCTCCTCTGAACTGCTTGTATTTCTATTCTGTTTGGGTTATTTTTCTCCATCATATTAGGATTAGTAGTCAGAGTCTAGTAGGGTGTGGGTTAGTGTCAGGGTTTCAGTAATTCGAATGGAAAATAGGAAAATGAATCCATTGTGTATGAAATATGTGCTACAAAAAATCTTTCCACTCTCATTCAGAACAATGCCTTGACATTACCTTCACCCCAAGTAAGACACAATTAGAGGAGAAGAATTAGTAAATCTGTGAATACATATCTGGAATGGAAAATGCTCAGGAGACCACAACCTTGGGGGTTGTAAAGGAGTTTTCAAAAGTAAGCGACAGGATGAACACTCCACAATCATGCAACTCTGCTGGCCTAAATACTTCTTGAGAAACTGCCTCTGAGGTTGGGCACTTGAACTACATGTTGTTCTCAGGAGATTTACTGTCCTTTGTAGTGATACCATCAAAGATGGGTCTGCATTTATGTGACCTGGAGGACTTGGTTTCTTATTCTCCAAAGAACATGAGCCAGCAGTGCTGTATTCTCTCTTTGTAGGTAATCTGTGGTCACTGGGGGCTAAGTGTCTCTTCGTATTGACTGTGAAGCCAATTGGTCATCCTACAATTGTCGTGGTGTTTCTTGGTTCTGCACTGGGGTTTTTGTATTTGCTTCATGAAATACAAGGAGTTCAACTGGGACACAGAGCAGGAGGGAGTTCTGTCATGTGTGGAGGGTTAGGGTCTTCAGGAGAATTCACCAACCAGGCTTCTACCCCACATAGCTTGCCCCCTTGTCCATAACAAACTGATTCTGAACATTGCCCTGAAACCTCTCCATATAAAAAGATGCCTTTACATATAAGGGTCTGCTGGCTGCACCATGTCAGCCAAAAGCCACTCGGAAGTCAATGGCAGATCCACATGGCCCCACCTCAGATGTTCTATCATACACCTGCACACCACAACTCTGGGCCCACTTCTCCTCAGCAGGCTCCAACTTACTGGCATCTCTGTTCTACACAATTTTCATGAAACAGAGTCAGTCAAGGCACTGTCTGGTACATTCATGATCAGCAAGAAGACATCCAAAGTTTCTCCAGTGACACTTGGTCATGGGAATTTCAAAAATTTCATGGTATTTATTAAGCCATGTTTCAAGGATGAAGTTTGTGGCACTGTGGGTTTCAATTCATTCAGGAACCATTAAATGTTGAGGAAGCTCATTTCAATGAAAGCTCTACAGAACTCTCACAGGTAAGGCTTCACAAAGAGTGGCCAAAGACACATATATTTCATATGTTTAAAAATCTGGACAGTGTATATATATATATATATATATATATATATATATAAATATATACATACACACACACACACACACACACATACACGGAGACATTAAAAACTAGCAATATATATACCAATCAAAATTCATCGTGAAATATATATCATCCACGTATCCAAAAATATTCATTTTACTGAACATGGATTTATGTATAAAGTTGTTCAACTAGGAAGCCCAACCATAAGTTGAATTTTCAGTTTCAACAGCATTTAGGAGGAGTGATCTCTTCTCACAATTTGTATCTGACATGTCAGCCACCTCACAAGAAAGTACGTATGATACAAGATACGATTTTATATGTGCATATAAAAATATATATACTGAATAGGATACAGAGAAATGGGGGAGAAAGGAATTCACATATTTGATGAATTTCAAAACACATGGAGAACTCTTTAAACAAAAAATTGACTAGATTTATAACTCCTACGCTATATAATGGAAAAGGCAAGTCCAAATGTACACCATGCCTCCTCTGATTTTCTTGTATTTCTATTCTGTTTGGGTTATTATTCTCCATCATGTCAGGAATAGTAGTCAGAGCCTAGTAGGGTATGGTATAGTGTCAGGGATTGAGTATTTTGAATGAAAAATTGGAAAATGAATCCAATGTGTATACAAATATGTGCTACACAAAAATCTTCCCACTCTCATCCAGAACAATGCCTTGACATTACCTTCGCACCAAATACGACATTTAGAGGAGATGAGTTAGAAAATCTGTGAATACATATCAGGAATTGAATATGCTCAGGAGTTCACAAACTTGGAGGTGGAAGAGGAGTTTCCAAAAGTAAGTGACATGGTAAACACTCCACAAACATGAAGCTCTGCTGGCCTAAAGACTTCTGGAGAAAATGCCTCTGAGATTGGGCACTTGAAATATAAGTGGTTGTCAGGAGCTTTAGCTTCCTTTGTAGTAAGACCATCAAAGATGTGTCTTCATCTATGTGACCTGGAGGACATGGTATCTTATTTTCCAATGAACACGAGGCTGCAGTGCTGAAATCTCTCTTTGTAGGTCAACTGTGGCCACTGGGTTCTAAGTGTCTCCTCGTGTGGACTGTGAACCCATTTGCTCATCCTCCAATTTTTGTGGTTTTTCTTGATGCTGCACTGGGAGTTCGGTATTTGCTTCACAAAATACAAGGAGTTCAACTGAGACACAGTGCTGGAGGGCGTTCTGTCACGTGTGGTGGGACAGGGCCTGTAGGATTATGCACCAACCAGGCTTCTGTCGAACATAGCTTGCCCCCTTGACCAAAGCAACCTGATTCTGAACATTGCCCTGAAACCTATCCATACAACATGATGCCTTTACATATAAGGGTCTGCTGACTGCACAATGTCAGTCAGAAGCCATTTGGATGCCAATGGTAGATCCACATGAAACCACCACAGCTGTTTTATCTCACACCTGCCCACCTTTGCTCTAGGCCCACTATTCAGCAGGCTCCAACTAACTGGCATCTCTGATCTACACCATTTTTGTGAAACCCAGTCAATCAAGGCAGTATCTGGCACACTCATGATCAGCAAAAGGATATCCAGTGGTTCTCCAGTGCCACCTGGTCATGGGAATTTCAAAAATTTTATGGTATATATGGAGCCATTTTTCAAGAATGAAGTTGGAGGCACTGAGTGTTTCAATTATTTCAATAACCATTAAATGGTGAGGAAGCTAATTTCAATGAAATCTCTGGAGGACTCTCAGAGTCAAGGCTTCCAAAAGAGTGGCAAAAATGTCACATGAAGCCAGACCCATTGAGGTCTACAATGTGAAGTCCATGTGTGTTTTGACTCTCAACTATGGCTGCCAAATCTTTCACAATAAAATCATGTGATATCCTGGCTGAGATTCCCAGTGCTCTGTGGAAAGCCACCCAGGGCCTATATCTCAGTTTCCAAGGGGGAATCTTATGCGTGGCCTCCTAATATGCCAACACAATTCATGGCAATACTTCTTTGAGGTCAATTCCAGAACTCAGTCTTTATGGGGAATCACACCAGAGTTCAAGCCCAGGTGGACCCAGTCATCTTTTCCTACCACCACACAAATGACCACAATTAAAACCAAAAAACTCCCACATTGCCCTCATCTTCTTATATATAGACACTCATCATAAAACCTGGCTGGAGGTTTGCATGAGGGGTGCAGCCCAAGGCAGTGTACAAAATAAGCTCCCGTGCGCCTCATTTGCCTAATGTCATGGTGGCCTGGACATGCTTCCTGTGAACCAGGAGTGATCAAATAGGCCTGCCATTAATACTGCTCTGCTTCTCCAATTTGAGGCCTACTGACTGTGCATTTTAGATTATTTATGTGAATTAATGTCATGAGAAAACCCAAGCAACTATGAGCTAGCCTCTGTAGGATTTAAAGAATTCACTTGACCCAAAGGATCTCTATTCTCACTTAATTGAGATCAGGAACCTTACAGAGGAAGTCAAGAGACTCTATCCACAATGACTGTTCTTTTAGCCATTTTGGTTTTGGATGCACACATAGCAGGAGTTGGCCATCCATAAGGCAAGCGGCAGTCCATTCATAAATTTGGTAGAATGAATGCTGGGGAGCTTTCTCATAGACAGGACACATCCACTGATGCATTATCTTTTCTAATGTCTACAACCACGGACAGTGAGTTACAGACATAGAAACACTCACCTTGTCAAAAGACTTACTAGAAATAGTTCACTCCAAACCAAACAAACCACCTTTCCTACCTATTCTCAGAACATGAGACAAAACCAGAAACTCATACCCAAACCCACAAAGGCACCTCCTTCCCACAAGTAGGTCTGTGACTATCCGGAGTGTCTTCTGACTGGAGGGCCATACAATGTTCCTCCAAAATAGCCTGTCCTGTCTCAGATCTTGTGTCTTTGGCCAACTCTCTGAAGTTGTCAGGAGTCAGCAGTGAGGCACTACCTTCTTTCTCAGGTAAGGCACCTCTTCAGAGCTTTTCTGCCATTTCGACATCCTAACATCAGTAGTTAGAAAGAAAGAATGACCCTGTCCTCGGGAAATCCAAAAAGTGAGAACACTGGGACTGGGACTAAATCTGGCACTGTTTAACTGGCTTCCTGGATCCCAAGATCAGAGAGTTCCATCACAAAGGAAGTGAGGTGAGGTCACTTCCTTCAGGAACAGAATGAGTTCACTGCCTTGGCAACCATTTTGTCTTAACAGTTGCTTCCAAGGGTCCCATGAGATGGAAGCTGCCCCTGGTCCCTGTGACACATTCACAAGTTAGAATGGTATATAAACCATAGGCACCTGGGAACAACTCTCCACACAGGTCTCATTTGGTCCATCTTCTCTACATTAAGAATAGAGAGGCTGATTCAGACACAACCCTTCATCATGACCAGGTTGTTCGCCATGGAAGATGACTTTTGCTCAATCAGATCCTTCAAAGCTGCCTACATCTTCTTCAGGGATCATTTTTGCATGAATCTTTGAGGTTCTCAGCAGGTGGAGGATCCCCTACATTCCTGGATTGTAAGACCAACTCTGTCCGTGCTCTTCTGTAAAGTTAGATTGAGGTAACAATGTATGGTTAGGGTTGATAACATGTTCGATTTGGGTTAGGAATCAGTCTGCTGCATGAATAATGGTATTGGGGGATGCCACCGAGGACTCGAGAAATCAAGGAACAATTGTCTCCTCGACTCAGTGATTTTTTGTTTCAGATTCGGTATTGCCAGCCCATAGGATTTTGCCTGCTACGCAGTCCTGGTCTCAGTTTTGGACGTCCATTGCCTGTCTTTATTGTCTTGTCTTGTCTGTGTTGTGTGTTGTTGCATTCACTGTTTGTGTATCTTTCAATATGGGACAGAGCACTTCAATGTCTCTGTCCCTGACCCTTGATCACTGGACCAAAGTTCGCTTAAGGGCTCAGAATCTTTCTTTTTCTGTAAAACTGCAGACTTGCCAGACTGTCTGTGCCTCAGAATGTTTCACCTTTCAAGTCGGATTGCCCCTAGAAGCATCTTTATACTTCCCACTAATTTAAAAAGTCAGAGATATTGTCTTTCAGCTGCGCACACATAGCCATCCTGATCAACAGCCATGTATCTTAACTTTGCAGGACCTCTGCAAGTCTCCTCTTCCATCGGTGAAGCCTTTCCTTGTCCCTTTCCCTGCTGGTACTGCTTCCCCCATGATCTCTCAAACCCTCTGCTCCTCCTCCTCCACCACCCTCTGTTCTCCCTGAGTCACAAGATTTGACTCTACTGGACTCTCATCCCCCTCCTCATACCCTGCCCTCATCCCCCAACCACCAACCCCCTCTAAGTGATTCCCCTGCAGCTGACTCAGCCTCTCCGCCATTGGAGGAAGCTAAGCTGGCCCTGCGCCCTCCAGATAACTCCCCCACAGCACACACAGCCCCACCTCCCCAGGAGGAAGCTGGCCCGGCTGAGGGAACTCGCTGGCTTTGAATGATTGAAAACCCTGGAACTCCCGTGATGCTCCCCCTATGTCCCTATGGACCATTGATTGACGAAGGCCATGGGGGGAAAATGCAAGCTGACAAATATTGGTCTTTCTCCTCTTCAGACCTATATAACTGGAAAAATCACAATCCCTTTTTTTCCGAGGACCCCACCCGGCTCACAGGTCTTTTTGAGTCATTGATGTTTTCACACCTGAATACTTGGGATGACTGTCAACAATTACTAGACACTCTCTTTATGACAGAGGAACAAAAGAGAATTCTCCTGGAAGCTAGAAAAAAAATCCTCGGGCCAGATTGGAGACCAACACATCTTCCCAACTTAATCAAAGCTGGTTTTCCCTTGAAACAACCCAAATGGGACACCAACACCTTTGAAGTTAGAATGCATCTGTCCACTTATGGCCAGGTTCTAATAGTGGGCATCTGAGTGTCCGCTAGGCAACCAACTAATTTGGCCAAGGTAAGAGAGATTATTCAAAGGCCTGATGAATCTCCCTCTATGTTTCTAGAGAGAATTAGGGAGGCATATAGGAGATATACTCCTTTCGATGCTCAGGCAGAGGATCAAAAGACATCTGTCAGGATGGCCTCTATTGGGCAAGCTGCCCTGGATATTAAAAGAAAGTTACAATGCTTAGATGGATTACAAGATATGACTTTGAGAGACTTAGTCACAGAAGGCAAGAAAGTATACCTTAAGAGAGAAACTGAGGAAGACAAGGGAGCAAAGGGAGGATAAAAGAAACAAAAGACAGACTAAGGTGTTGACTAAGGTCCTGGTCACAACAACAGAAGGGCCAGAAATTAAGAAACAGGGAGACATGAAGGGATACCTGGTCCCATGCCAGAGGCCACCCCTGGCCTCAGAACAATGTGCCTACTGTAAAAAAAAGGACACTGGGCCAAAGAGTGCCGTACAAAGAGAAAGCCACGCCAGTCAGCCATTCTGACTCTGGAGGATGACTAAGGAAGTCGCGGCTCAGATCCCCTCCCTGAGTTCAGGGCAACTTTTGAAGTGGAGGGGACCCCAGTAAACTTTGAAGTGGATACAGGGGCAATATACTCACCCCTAAGACCACTTTGGGCCCTCTATCAAATAAAAGGTCTCTAGTTCAAGGGGCTAATGGCAGTAAATATCTGGCTTGGACAACTAAGAGGATCATGGACCTGGGGAAAGGAAAAATCCATCACTCCTTCCTAGTAATCCCAGAATGCCGGGCCCCATTGATGGGCAGAGATCTGCTCACCAAGCTCCGGGCCAAAATAACTTTTCACCCTCAAGGCCCCCAAGTGGAATTTCTAAATCGTTCAGTAAAAACTCCTATAATCACAGCTCTAACTATGTCAGTAGAAAATGCACATCAACTCACTCACCTTGGTTAAAAGAAACTGCAGGTATTTCTGAAGTATCAAGAACAGAGTTTTCCACTAACTGACTCACAGCAAAAAGAAATAGCTGAATGGGTAAAAAAAAGCCTGTCGAGTCCATCAAATGGTTAATGCTTACCCTTCCAAGCTTCCTGCAGGAAAGCACCTATGAGGATCCAGACCAGGACAATTCTGGGAAGTTGACTTTACTAAAATTAAGCCAGCAAGGTATGGACATAAATATCTCCTAGTCTTTGTAGATACATTTTTAGGATGGATTGAATCTTTCCCCCCTAAAAAAGAAAAGAAAAAATAAAAGAAACAGCACAAAAGGTGGTCCAGAAGATCCTGGAAGATATTTTTCAAAGACACCGCCTGCCTAAGGTAATACGGTCTGATAATGCACCGGCATTCGTGGCTCAGGTAAGTCAGGGGTTAGCCAGGAACCTGGGGATTAATTGGAAGTTATATTGTGCTAACAGACCCCAGAGTTCAGGACAGGTAGAAAGAATGAATAGAAGCATTAAAGAGGCCTTAATGAAATTAAGCTTAGAGACCAGCATAAAAGATTGGACTATGCTCCTGCCATATACAATGTTTCATGCAAGAAATACTCCCTCTGTTTTTTTGAGTAACCTCATCCCCTGTGAAATTCTCTAGGGTGCCTCTCCTCCAGTAAGTGACCTAAGCCCAACTGTAAGACCTAACGATCCCTTCCACACCCCCTTGCTTGACAGACTTAAACTCTTGAAAGAACTCAGTGATACCTGTGGAAACAGCTGGCCACTGCCTACCAAACTGGGGACGAGGGGACTCCACATCGATATCAAGTAAGAGACTTCATCTACGTGAGACGATATCAGGTGTCATCCCTGGAACCCTGCTGGAAAGGACAATACCAGGTGCTACTTATAACATTTACAGTGGTAAAGGTAGACAGAATCACTTCCTGGATCCATGCCTCTCATCTCAAGCCTGCTCCCTGTCCACACTCTGGCTAGAAACTGGAAAAGACTGGTAACACTTTCAAATTGCATATTCACCATGTGGATAAGGCTATAGAATCTCCCCTTGGCAACAAGTAGTCCTAACCCTCATCAGCCCGTGCAGCAGCGATGGCTGATCACAAATTCTACTGCAAAAGATGTATAATCTATCTTGCATACAGCCCCCTTAGGTACCTGGTGACCATCACTTTACCCAGACATTTGTCAGCTGGCTATAGGTCTTTCCTATTGGGATATTCCTGATGAAGAGGATTCCACTAAAATTCCATTAAATCTCTTCCGTACCATAGATAATGGAAACAAACATTATGGATGTAGGGACACACGAGCCAGATGCAGGTTGGCTAGCCTAGATTACTATGTTTGCCCGACCGACCATCAAAGCCACAAACAGCCATGAGTGTGTGGGGGGAAAGCCGACTTCTTCTGTAAGTAATGGGGATGTGAGCATACAGGGGCTGCCTGATGGAACCCAAACTCCTCATCAAATTCAGTGCACAGCATTGGCCATATTACGAATTAGATAACAAAAACCAATGGCTCCCAGAGGGGTCTCTAGATCCTCAAATTCTGCATGACCTTTTTAACATCTGCAAGTGCTCAAAAGGGTGAAAGGAGATTCCCCTATGTGGAGGCCTTTTCCCTCCTTCACTCACATCCTGAACTCTGCTTATCCAATAGATCCTCACCTTCAGCCTTCTGCTCCAGAGTCTCTGGTGTCACTCCCACTTCAGAAACCTGATTTCTTCCCTCCAATTAATAGATCAAAAACCCAAACCTTCGCTGGTTCTCAGACCATTGCCCCCTTGCTGAGTTAGCATTTACTGAAGTACCCCTCCACCCACTCACTCCTCTCTTCTCCTGTCAGTGCCCACACCGGGTGCCACCAGGTCCTCTTTTCAGCTAACCCAAAGCTCAAACCAGCTGAGGAGAGTCCTCAGACCCCTATTCAAGATGTAATAAAAATGGCCTTTAAAGTTGCTTTGTCATCACTGAAAACAGTTTACTAAGAATTAAAAGTCCCTCACATGCGTTTTGGGATACTCACTCCCGTCTTCCCCTCTGCTCTACCTGTTCTACTGCTCAAGTTTTTGTTGCTAGGAAAATCCCAAACCATTTCTCAAATTATTCTTTTACATCCCTCCTTCCTCATTCTCAGATCCTCGGAGCTGCTCTCAGCCCCACCTTCCCTGTCTTCCCCTTCTGTACCAGGCCCACTGAAAAGTCTTAACTGACCTTCTCCAGAAGTCTTCACCATGGCTGAGTTTTGGACTTTCATGAAAAGAGTCCCTGTAAAAGAGTTCAATGTAGTTAAACTTCCTCTTTTCATATTGCCCTGTTCTACTTGGCCACTGGCTAAAAAAATCAGCAATCCTTAGCTAGACACCCTCTTTCTAGTTTTTCACAAAAATATGTGAAAAAAGCCTTGGGCCTTGACCTGGGGCTTCAGAGAGATGGCTACATTTCTAAGTTAAAGAAGTTAGCAACTGGGCTCCGTGGTAACAGCTGGCAGGGGGAAAATAAGAAAGGGAAGAAAAAGCTCTTACCTTCCCAGGTGTCCTTGAAAAGTTAACTTGCCCAGAACTGAGGAAAAAAACAGAAACAAAAACTGCTTTTTTCAACTTCTGCAGACTGTGAACTTCTGAGCCCCTTCCCTTAAATGTTGGGTACAAAATTCTGAAACTACCTCAACTTGGGTTTCAGAGGATTACTTGATTACAACAGAATCAATGCCCTCTGAATCCGGTTGCAACCAAATAGGACAGTTTCCCTGTCTTCACTGCTATCTTAGGTGCCTTGCCTTGTCTGTCCCTACTACAGCATAATTCTATATACTTAAACATTGCTTATGTTTTCATGAAATGGTCAACAGATGTGATTAATTGTGTAATGGTGCAGATGTTTCCCAGAGTGCTCTATCACGACACAGGTTCATTTGAAGATCAAATAGGGGGGCATACAACCCTGTTCCACTGAAAATATATATCCCTCCCTTTAGCCATTCTATTAGGAAAAGGAATTGCTGCACTGGTGGGCACGGGAACTACTGCCTTTGTCCATGGGACTCAACAAATGACAAAAAATATGACAGCAATAGACCAAAACGAAGATATTAGAAACCTCCATCAGAGCTTTGCATGAATCTTTAACCTCTCTCTCTCTTTACATAGTTATCGAAGGCTCTGTGAATTTATATGGTGAAGATTGTGTAACTCCGTGGCCTTTTGAATGGAGCCATCAAAAATTGGAAAGATGAAACGAGTTGCTGCATCAGCTTGGGCATTACCTTGTATTAGAGGGCTCGGAAGATCAGAGTGTTCCCTGATGTGTCCTAAGAAAAATGGGTGTTGTCTGGCCTGAATTAGCTGCTGAAGCTGGTGAAACAGAAAGCCCACATTGGAAGAAGGCTTAATGGTGGGTGAAATCTCCAGCAGGGGCACAGAATGAGCAATGCAGGCACTGTACGTATAAATATTAACAGGATTATCAAAAAAATGTTTTAAAAACTTGTGTTATGGCAAACAATTCCACAAACTGTGCTGAATGATAGACAGCATCAAAGGTGGTAGGCTGGTTATTGACAACAAAGACTGCTCGGCCATTACTGGAACCGTCTGTAAAGACAGTAAGGAATTGAGGAATGGGAGCCTTTTGAGTAATTTTGGGAAAAATAAATGGATGTAACTGGACAAAATGTAAAAGGGGGTCTTTGGGGAGGTGATTATCAATTGTTCCCAAAAAGCCTGATAGGACAATACCCCATTCATCCTCTGTCTGTAGTAAATATTGGTTTTGGTCCTTAGTAAATGGAATTAAAATATTATCAGGGTCTTTGACAAAATGTTGTCGAGTTAGCAAACGACCTTTAAAAATAATAGAAGCTACCTGAGCAAGATAAACAGTAATAACCTTGGAGGATGTGGTGGGTAAATGGACACAAAGCAAGGAGTAGCCTTTATTTTTAAAATGTGTATTTCACTGCTGAAATATTCCTGTGGGTGTATGAGGAGTGTGTAAAATAACCAGAACCAGAGGAAGGTTATAAGAATTTTGTGTAACAAACTTTTGGGCAATGGCTTCTGTGACTTGATTTAATGCCTGCCATGCCTCAGGAGTAAGCTTTTGAGGGGAGGAGGGGTGGGAATCACCTCTCAAAATATCATTAAGGGGCAAATGTACACAAGTGGGTAATTTTAAATATATTCATAGCCATTGAATATCCCCCAGTAATTTTTGAAAATCATTAAGGATGTGAAGATGGTCCAACCGTAGTTGTATCTTAGGAATTTGGATCTGATTATCTTGAAGTTTAAGGCCCAAATAGCTATAACGGTTCTGTGTTTGAACCTTATCAGGAGCTATCTCTAGTCCCAAGCTAGTGAGGATTTTGTAAAGGTCCAAGTAACAATTATTATGGTCATGTGTATTAGGTGCAGCAATTAACAAATCATCCATATAATGTAAAATATAAATTTGTGGCCATCACTCTCTCACAAGGTGTACTGCTTGAGCAACGTATTTTTGGCAAAGACTAGGGCTGTTGGCCATACCTTGGGGAAGAACCTTCCACTGAAATCTCTGCATAGGGCCCTGAAAATTAATGCAAGGGACACTAAAGGCAAAATAGGGTCTATCCTCAGGATGTAAAGGAATGGTAAAAAAACAATCTTTTAAGTCAATAACCATTTTACAATAGTTTTTGGAAATAGCCACTGGTGTGTGAATGCCTGGCTGTAGTGCTCCCATCGGGTGCATAACTTTATTAATGGCACACAAATATTGTAAAAGGCACCACTTGCCTAATTTTTACTTGATAACAAAAATAGGAGTATTCGATGGTGAGGTTGAGGGCTCTACATGGCCGGCTTCCAGCTGTTCCTGCACTAACATGGAGGCAGCCTCCAAATTTTCTTGGGTAAGGGGCCACTGATCCACCCACACAAGAGTCTGAGTCTCCCAAATAAGTTTATCTCCATGGGGTACAGGAGAGTCAGGGACCGACACTAAAAATCCGAATACCCAAGTCCCTATGTATTTGTTTTTTGTATGGGTTGTATAGGCTCAACCGGTCCTTGTCTCAGTCTCCCAAGGCCTGTACCATGGACAGAATTGATATGAAGCATTTGATGAGTCACTATGGAATTGGGACTGGCCAGAATAACTTCCATTTGACGCAAAATATCTCGGCCCCATAGGTTAACAGGGAGGTCAGGAACAACGAAAGTAGTCACCATTCCTTTATTACCCTCTTTATCAGTCCAGCGAAGAGCCCTAGAGCTGACCAGAGGATTTTTTGACTGTCCTATCCCTTTAAGGTCAGTCAAGGGTGGGGTGAGGGGCCAAGCTGATGTCCAGTATTTTGGAGAAATAATTGTGGCAACAGCTCCAGTACCTAGAATTCCTTGGAATTCTTTTCCTTCAATAAGTAAGGATATGGTGGGTCTATTGTGAGAAATGGGTTGAACCCAATATACATCAGAGGAGCCCAAGGATTCAGTCCCCCTCGGTAGGTTTGGGCGGTGGAAGTGCCTGCTGGATAAAAGGGAAGGAGTATTAATTTGCAAGTCTTGTTCCTGCTGCGATGGCCACAACTCCATTAATAGCTGTGGCCAGTATTTTTATTTCTCCAGTGAAATCATAATCATTAATGCTAGGGAAGAAATGAACACCTTGTAAGTTAGTAGAGGCTCTTCCAAGAATAAAGGCACACATATGAGATGGAGGGGGACCCATAATTCCAGTGGGTATTATCTGGGGCCCTTGCATTGAGTCTAATATAGTATCGGTGGTGGCACAGAAGTCCAATCCTGCACTGCCAGGGGTGGCTAGTTTGAGGGAGGCAATTTTGGAGAAGGATTTTGAGGTAGGTTGGGTGTTTGGGAGGGAACAAATTTTATTGCCCCTGGGTTTGTCCTGGGAGATGTCATGGCCAGGGGCTGGCCCCGCAGGGAGTTTCCCAAGAAGAGGAAAGAAATAGGCTGTCTGAGGGCATTTGTCATAGATCTACACTCACTGCCCCAGTGATGACCTTTACCACATCTAGGGCAAAGGGTAGCTTGGGGCGGTTTAGCCCCAGTTTGAGGAGACACTATTCCTAGGCTTTGTTTGCCTGTCAGACACTTGCGTGCAAAATGGCCAGGTTGTTTACAAGTAAAGCAAGTATTTGAGCCAGGATTGTGAAAGTTCTTGGTAAAAGCGGCACCTAGGACAAGATCCATGGCATGGGCTGCACCCACCCCTGCACAGAGTCTAATAAAGTCAGAAAGTTTCCCTTTATCCTTATGTGGTCAAAAAACATCCTGACATGCCGGGTTGAAGTTTTCAAAGGCAAGATGTTTTACAAAGGTGCTTTCGCTTTGGCTTGGTCCAAGCAAGCATTCTGCAGCTAGGTTAAGCCAGGGAACAAAGTAGCTATAAGGCTCTCCGGGCCCTTGTCAAATTTTTGCCAGGGAAGTGGTAGCCAAGGCCTTTTGAGGGAGGTGTCTCCAAGCATATAAGGAAGCCATCTGAATCTGCGTCAAAAGTCCAGCAGGGAAATGTGCCTGTTTAGTTTTAGTGTCAAAAGGCTCATTGCCCACTAGCTTAACATAAGTCCAGGATTTAGAGGAGGCCTTAGTTAATATTTTTTGAGCAGTTTCCCGACAGTGCTCTTTGAAATCTGCATTCCATAACAGGAAGTCTCTGGCACTGAGGGTAGCTTGGTCTAAAAATTTCCAATAATTGGGAGTAAGCCATTGTGTGCTGTGGATTTCTAATAAAGGCAACATGTAGCACGCAGTGGGGCCATAGTGAGCACAAGCCTTTTTAAGTTTTTCAAGAAAATGCAGGCTTAATTTTTTGTAGACTCTGGGTTCCTTCCTGCCTAGGGGTGAACTTCTCATCCTCTGAGTCTTGATCTCCTTGATTCACTTCCTCGCTTCCTCCTCTTGATACTCATCTAAGTCTTTGACCTCAGCCTGGGCAGGCTTATCTGTCTGACTGGTGGTGACTGGGAATGCGAGCACAGGCCGATGGAGTGGCTTCACCTTTGTATTAGACCGCTGTGGGACAGTTGCACTGACTCCGTACCTAAGGCTAATGAACATAGCTCAGATTGAAGTGATCTTAATTCTTTTAAAGGTTGGATCTGTTCCCTTCTATATTGTAAGGATGCTTTCAAGGGAGCCAGGTTAGTCAAGGGAAGTGGGAAAAAATATCTGGGGGGGGGCATTTTTACCCTGAAGGGTCAGAGCACAAAAGGCAGTAGGGAAATAGGAGGGAGGTGGATGTGTAAGTCCTATAGGCTGTGGCAGGGTCCTGAGAGGTGGAGGGTCTTCTGAATTGTAGCGAGCTGCTTCCTTCTCCCAGGTAGCCTCCTCCACAGGGGTCAATGTGTCTCCCGGATTTAAAACTGGATAAAGGCAGTTGGTAATTATTGGAGCCTTATTCATTAGGGTGGTATTTTTAGGGGGATCAGGAAGGGTCCCACGGTCCTGGGGAGCCTGAAAAGGGTCTATGTCTATACTAACTGAGGGGCATGCCGAGGGGGAATGAGAGGTAGTTGCATAGTCTCTTCCCCAATCCTGACAAGTTTTAAGGTACCATTGTCAAAGGGTGAACTTTTAAGAATTTCATTAATTAAGTTCCAGTAAGAAAAGGTGTGAACAGGCACATTTTCTGGGCAAAGGATTCATAATAATCTTTTATACAGTCTCCTACTCTAAGCCATCTTTTATCATCAATGATCCTTTCAAGGGGAAACCATGGACACAGTTCTCCTTTGTGTGAAAAGAAAAAATTTAAGTCTTTTTTCTTAACACGCGCCCCCAGGTCTTGAAGGACTCCTTGAGGGCTGACAAAAACAAATCATGTGACGAAACTGCTTGTCCCATGGTGGGTCACTCACCGTGCGTCATCCCCACCCTCCTCCTGGATCTGTTTCTCGGTGGTGTCTTCTGCTGTGATCGCGAGCTCCGCATGACAAAGTCTTCCAGGAGGTCGGGGTCCCCCTCAGTCAAAGGCTCGAGACCCAGTCGTTGGGCGCCAGATGTCCCGGCCGGCAGGACACATCAACGTGGGCAGCGAACATAGATAGGGAGGAATGAAGGGACAAGAGACACGAGAGATGACAGCAAGACAGGAGTTCTGATCAAGCTGCAAATTTTTATTGTTAACACAGGGGTATTTATATGCTGGATGTGGGAAATCTCTCTTATTTCTAGATGTCTTCACAAGGTGAGATAACCTCAGAAAGTTTCAGGAAGACAGATGGCCGCAGGATGTCTCAGGGAGACAGATGGCTACAGGATGTCTCACAGACAGGATGTCTCCTGGTGGCTGTTTCTTGTAAGTGTCTGGCTATTCTTTGAAGGAGAATTCCTTCTACCTCTGACAGTCAGAGATTCAGTATTTCGAATGGAAAATTGGAAAATGAATCCAATGTGTATGCAAATATGTGCTACCCAAAAGTCTTCCCACTCTCATTCAGAACAATGCCTTGACATTACCTTCACCCCAAGTAAGACACAATAACAGGAGAAGAGTTAGAAAATCTCTGAATACACATCTGGAATGGAAAATGCTCAGGAGTTAACAACCTTGGAGATGGTAGAGGTGTTTCCAAAAGTAAGGTACATGGTGAAAACTCCACAAACATGGAGCTTTGTTAGCCTAAACACTTCTTGAGAAACTGCCTCTGAGGTTGGGCACTTGAAAAATATGTTGTTGTTAGGAGCTTTTGCTTCCTTTGTAGTGAGACCATCAAAGCTGTGTTTGCATCTATGTGACCTAGAGCACATGGTTTCTTTTTTTCCAATGAACATGAGGCAGCAGGGCTGAATTCTCTCTTTGTAGGTAAACTGTTGCCATTTGGGGGCTAATTGTCTCCCAGTGTGGACTGTGAAGCCATTTGGTCTTTCTTTAATTTTTGTGGTGTTTCTTGCAGCTGCACTGGGAGTTTGGTATTTGCTTCACGAAATATGAGGAGGTCAACTGGAACAGAGTGCTGGAGGGAGTTCTGTCACGTGTGGTGGTTAAGGATCTGCAGGAGAGTGCACCAACCAGGCTTCTATTTCACATAGATTGCCCCCTTGACTATAGCAGTCTGATTCTAAACATTGCCCTGAAACCTCTCCATATAACAAGATGCCTTTACATCCAAGGGTATGGGGGCTGCACCATGTCAGTCACAAACCATTTGGAAGCCAATGGCAGATCCACATCACCATACCACAGATGTTTTAACAAACACCTGCACACCACTGTTCTAGGCTGACTACTCAGCAGGCTCCAAATTACTGGCATCTCTGTTCTACACCATTTTCATGAAACCCAGTCAATCAAGGCACTGTCTGGTTCACTCATGATTATCTATAGGACATCCAAAGGTTCTCCAGTGACACCTGGTCATGGGAATTTCAAAAATTCAATGGTATTTATCTATCCATTTTTCAAGGATGAAGTTTGAGGCACTGTGGGATTCAATTCATTCAGGAACCATTAAATGGAGAGGAAGCTCATTTCAATGAAAGCTCAGGAGAATTCTAACAGGCAAGGCTTCCCAAAGACAGGCTAAAAGGTCACATTAAGCCAGGCATTTGAGGTCTATAATGTGTGGTCCATGTCTGTTTTGACTTGCAACTATGGCTGCCAATTCTCTAAGAATAAAATCGTTTGCTATCCTTCCTGAGATTCCCAGTGCTCTGTGAAAAGCTACCCTGGGCCTAGATCTCACTTTCCAAGGGCGACTCTCATGCCTGGCCTCCTAAAATCCCAACACAATACATGGCAATACTTCTTTGAGGTTAGTTCCAGAACTCAGTCTCTAAGGGGAATCACAGCAGTGTTCAAGCCCAGGTGGACCCAGTCATCTCTTCCAACGGCCACAAAAATGACCACAATAAAAACCAAAAAACTTCCACATGGCCCTCATCTTCTTCCATATAGACACTCATCATAACCTCAGGCTGTAGGTTTCCATGAGGGCCACAGACAAAGACAGTATCCAAAATAAGGTCCTTTGCCCCCATTTGCCTAAAGTCAGTGTGGCAGGTACACTCTACATGTGAACCAGGTGTGATCAAAGAGGCCTGGCGTTAATATGGCTCTGATTCTCCATTTTGTGGCGTAATGACTGAGGGGTTTAGATTCTTTTTGTTAATTGGAGTCATGAGAAAACCCAAGAACCTATGGCCTAACCTCTGCAGTGATTTGAAGAACTCATTTGACCCAAAAGATCCCTATCCTCAAAGATGGAGGTCAGGAACCTTACAGAGCAAGGCAAGAGACTTAATCCACAATGACTGCTCTTTTGGCTATTTTGGTTTTAGATGCACATATGGGATTTTTTTAGATCCATCAGGTGCTGAGAATCTAAGCCACAACCTCACACAGGGCCAAGAAGCTGATTCAGACACATCCCTTTCTAAAGCAATTAAGCAAAGAGCCACAGCTGATGCCCATACATTTCCATTTGAAAACTCTTCAGTCTTTTCAAAGGGGTGCCTGAAGCAAAGACCTTCCTGACATTCAGGGCAACAGTACAATAGGTAAGCAAAAGGCCCAAAGCAGAGTTTCTCTACTGAGACTTTCCTGGTCACACTGATATCTCAGTTTTCTGAGATGCTCACCATTCCCTTCAGCTATCCAGTACATAGCCGTGTCACAGAGCTTGGAGGTGGTACATATCTTGGACACAAAACCATGAGCCTATTCTGGAGATTGTCCAGAATTCAGAAAGAAAACAGCAACTTATGTAGATATTAGGAGTGGCCCATCCATAAGGTAAGCCGCAGATCATTCATAAATACGGCAGGATAAATCCTGGAAAGATTTCTACTAGACAGGACATATGTATTGATGCGCTCTCTTGTCTAATGTCTACAACCATGGACACAGTGGGATACACAGACATAGAAACACTCGCCTTGTCAAAAGACTTACTAGAAACAATTCACACCAAACCAAACCAAACAACTTTCCTACCTATACTCAGAACATGAGACAAACCAAAAACCCACACCCACACCCACACAGACCCCCAAGTAGGTCTGTGAAAATACGGAGTGTCCTTTGACTGGTGGGCCTTAATATATTCCCCCATAATGGGCTGTCCTGTCTCAGATCTGGTCTCTGTGTCCAACTCTATGAAGCTGTCAGGAGCCAGTGGTGAGCCACTACCTTCTTTCTCAGAAAAAGCCCCTCTTCAGACCTTCTTGGCATTTGGCCATCCTCACATCAGTAGGTACCAAGAAAGACTGTCTCTGTCCTTGGAAATTCCAAACAAGTTTGACCACTGGGATTTGGACTTGGACTGGCTCTGGGTGCCTGGCTTCCTGTATCCCAAGTTCAGAGAGTTCCATCACCAAGGAAGTTAGTTGAGGTCACTTCCTTCAGGAACTGAATGAGGTCACTGCCTTGGAAACCACTTTGTCCTCACAGTTGCTTCCAAGGGTCCCATGAGATGGATGCTGCCCCTATTTCCCGTGACACTTTCACAAGTTAGAATTGTATATCACCCATAGGCACCCGGGAACAGCTCTCCACAAAGGCCTGGTTTGGTACATCTTCTCTACATTAAGAAGAGAGAGGCTGATTCTGACACAACCCTTCATCCTGACCAGGTTGTTTGCCATGGAAGATTACTTTTAATCTTTCAGGTCCTTCATTGTGCCTACATCTTCTCCAGGGATCATTTCTGCATGGACCTTTAAGATTCTCAGCAAGTGGAAGATCCCCTACATTCCTGTATTGTAAGACCAACTCTGTCCCTGCTCTTCTGTAAAGTTAGATTGAGGGAAGAGTGTATGGTTAGGGTTAATAACATGTTCGATTTGTGTTATGACTCATTCTGCTGGATGAATAATGGTATTGGGAACCTGCGATATTTATAAGATTATATAGGTGAAATATATGTATGAAAACAGAAATCTAGAATTTGAAGCCCAGAAGCGCATTGGGCCCTTGAGTGGGATACATAGTGTTGAATTACGTTCTGCACAGATGTCTCAGATTAATCCATATACAATGGCATAGGACCTTGTAAATTGGATGATTGAATGAGGAAGAGAACATCCAGTCAAAAAGGGATAGTTGGTAGGATTACAAAGATAGTCGGTAGGTTAGGAAGTAGAGTGAGTTTAGAATTTGGACCGAAACTTCTTTAAAAATAGGGTTTCAGTTAGAGAGTGAATGTAAATGTCAGCACATATGAAGATTCAGTCACAATGATGAACTTTGAAAAATATGTGGGAAAGCAGTTAATAATAGAGATATTACAAAATCAGGCAAAGTATAAAGTGAGTGATAGGATTAGACATTTTGAACAGGGTTGAGTTTGAATATATAATCTTTAGAAGAAACAAATATGCAGTCACCAGTAGG
The DNA here is from genome assembly GCF_048772815.1 of Callospermophilus lateralis. NCBI lineage: Eukaryota > Metazoa > Chordata > Mammalia > Rodentia > Sciuridae > Callospermophilus > Callospermophilus lateralis. Next base: position 168,415 of record NW_027514388.1, on the reverse strand, counting down.
ATTGACATTTGAGAGCATTAGACAACCTGGCCTTGGATGCTTTTAGTAATCCATGTTCACTTTCCCTTTAGGCTTTGGTAAAATCACAAGTGTGACCTTTGCATTTTTTGTCCAGAATATTACAGTCATAGAATGTATATGTAGATCAGGTGACATGAATATTTCTTCCAGCAATTCTGGGAGCAATGTTTTGAAGTCCTATAAATTAGTATTGGGTGTACAAAGAGGTGTACCCTGTGTGTATGAATATAGAGATAATGCATGAATAGACCACATTTTGAATAAATAATATAACTGGTCCCACTTTAAATAACAGATTAAATTGATATCTGAAATCTTATAAGAAATCTTATATTGATATAACATCATTCATTCCAACCAGCAATACATCTAAAGGTAATATTAGGATTATAGTTTATCATGAAAAATATGTGAGTTTTGCTTCAAAAGTGATCATGGAAATTGAAAATAATGTGTTTCAAAAGAAGTCTCATCAAAAGACCAGTCAAGAAACATGGAGGAATACATGTGTTCTGACGAAGAAAGTGATTGAAAGTGAAACTAATGCCTATAAATTTGCGAACTTGTGGATGAAAATATATCCTATGATGTGCATAAACTGAAGAAACAGTAATGTAGCTGTCTTGAATAAAAATGAACATCAAAATACACATCATGTCCCATAGGAATCTACTTGCATTGATGTTAAACTGGGTCAGTTACTGTAGAAATATTAGGATTTTTATGCACCATTCACTAAAGTTAATTTTCAGTACTAGGAAACAAATATGTATTTAAGGAGAATGAATATTTTGAGAAAAGTCTTGAGAAAATTTGATTATAAATCCACATACTTGAATATGAATGAGTTAAGGGAGTGTATAATAAGACACATATTTCATATTTTAAAATATCTGGAGAGTATATATATATATATATATATATATATATACACACACACACACACAAACAAACATACACAGACATTAAAAATAACATAATATATACCAATTGAAATTCACCATGAAATGTATATCATCCAGAGATCCAAAAATACTTATTTTCTTGAACCTGGATTTATGTATAATGTTATTCAACAAGGAAGCTCACTCATAGGTTGAATTTTCAGTTCCAATAGCATTTAGGAAGAGTGATCTCTTAAAATTTGTATCTGCCAAGTCAGCCACGTCACAAGAATGTACGTGTGGTATAAGGTAAGATTCTATAATTGCATGTAAAAATACATGTGCTGAATAGGCTACAGAGAAAGGGAGACAGGAATTCACATATTTGTTAACTTTAAAACACATGGAGAACTATTTCAACAAATAATTGACTACATTTATATCTCCTATCCTATATAATGCAAAAGACAATTCCAACTATACACCATGCCTCCAGTTCTGAACTGCTTGTATTTTTTTCTTTTTGGGTTATTTTTCTCCATCTTGTTAGGATTAGTTGTCAGAGTGTACCAAGGTAGGTGTTAGTGTCAGGTATTCAGTATTTCGAATGGAAAATTGGAAAATGAATACAATGTGTATGTAAATATGTGGTACACAAAAATCTTTCCACTCTCATCCAGAACAATGCCTTGACATTACCATCACCCAGAGAAAGACACAATTAGAGGAGTAGAGTTAGAAAATCTGTGAATAAATAACTGGGATGGAATATGCTCAGGAGTTCACAAACTTGGAGGTGGTAGAGGAGATTCCAAAAGTAAGGGACAGAGTAAACACTCCACAAACATGGAGCTCTGCTGGCCTAAAGACTTCTTGAGAAACTGCCTCGTAGGTTGGGCACTTGAAATATATATTATTGTCTGGAGCTTTAGCTTCCGTTGTAATGAGACCATCAAAGCTGGGTCTGAATCTATCTGACCTGGAGGACATGGTTTCTTATTTTCCACTGAATATGAGGCAGCAGTGCTGAATTCTCTCTTTGTAGGTGGAAACTGTGGAAACGGGGGGCTAAGTGTATCCACATGTGGACTGTGAAGCCATTTGGTCATCCTCCACTTTTCGTGGTGTTTCTTGCTGCTGCACTGGGATTTTGGTATTGCTTCATGAAATACATAGAATTCAACTGTTACCCGGTGCTTGAGGGAGTTCTGCCATGTGTGGTAGGTCAGGGTCTGCAGGAGAATGCACCAACGAGGCTTCTATCCCACATAGCTTGCCCCCTTGACCATAGCACCTTGATTCTAAACATTGCCCTGAAACCTCTCCATATAACAAGATGCCTTTACATATAAGGGTCTGCTGGCTGCACCACGTCAGTCACAAGCAATTTGGACGCCAATGGGAGATCCATATGGCCCCACCACAGATGTTTTATCACACACCTTCCCACCACAGCTCTGGGCCCACTCCTCAGCAGTCTTCAACTTTCTGACATCTTTGTTCTGAACCATTTTCATGAAAACCAGTCAATCAAGGCACTGTATTATATACTCATGATCAGAAACAGGACATCCAAAGTTTCTCCAGTGCCACCTGGTGATGGGAATTTAAAAAATTTTATGGTATTTATCTAGCCATTTTTCAAGGATGAAGTTGGAGGCACTGTGTGTTTCAATTCATTCTGGAACCATTAAATGGTGAGGAAGCTCATTTCAATGAAATCTCTGGAGAACTCTCACAGGCAAGTCTTCCCAAATAGTGGCCAAAAGATCACATGAATTCAGGCCCATTGATGTCTACAATTTGCCGTCCATGTGTGATTTGACTCTCATCTATGGCTGCCAAGTCTTTCACAATAAAATCATGTGATATCCTGGCTCAGATTCCCAGTGCTGTGTGAAAAGCCACCGTGTGTCTATATCTCAGTGTCCAAGGGCCACTCTCTTGCGAAGCCTCCTAAAATTCCAAGACAATTCTTGGCAATACTTCTCTGAGGTCAGTTCAAGAACTCATTCTCTAAGGGAAATGACCCCAGAGTTCAAGCCCAGGTGGACCAAGTCATCTCTTCCAACCGCCACACAAATGACCACAATTAAAACCAAAACACTCCCACATGGCCCTCATCTTCTTCCATATAGACACTTATTATTACCTCTGGCTGGAGGTTTCCATGAGGGGCGCAGCCCAAGACAGTGTCCAAAGTACACTCCCTTGCCCCTCATTTGCCTAAAGTCTGGGTGGCCTGGAAACTCGTCCGGGGAAGCAGGAGTGATAAAATAGGCCTGCTGTAAATACTGCTCTGCTTCTCCAGTTTGAGTCCTACTGAAAGTCAGTTATAAATTCTTTATGTGATTTGGATTTTGCAGAAAACCCAAGCACCTATGGGCTAGCCTCTGCAAGGCTTTGAAGAACTCTTTTGAACCAAAGGTTCCTATTCACCCTTGATTGAGGTCAGGAACCTTACAGAGGTAGGCGAGAGACTTCTTCCACAATGACTGCTCTTTTGGCTAATTTAGTTTTGGATTCACACATGGGATCTTTTTTTACATCCATCATGTGCTGAGAATCTAAGCCACAGCCTCACACAGGACCTAGAGCCTGATTCAGATACATCCCATTCCAAAGCAATTAAGCACAGAGCCACAGGTGATTCCCATTAGTTTCCATTTGAAAACTGTTTTCTTCAGGCTTCCCAAATTGGGGCCTGAGGCAAAGGCCTTCCTGACATTCAGGGCAACAGAACAATAGGTAAGAAAACAGCAGAAAGCAGTGTTTCTCCACTGAGACTTTCCTGATCACACTGATATCTCAGTTTTCTGAGATGCTCGCAATTCCCTTCAGCTATCCAGTACATGGCCATGTCACAGAGCTTGGAGGTGGTACATATCTTCGACACAAAAACATGAGCCTATTCGGGAGAGTGGCCAGAATTCAGAAAGAAAACAGGAACTTAGGAAGATATCAGGATTGCCCATGGATAAGGAAAGCAACAGTTCATTCATAAATTCGGAAGTATGAATGCTGGGAAGCTTTCTACTAGACAGGACACATCCATTGAAGCATTCTCTTTTCTAATGTCTACAACCACGGACACAGTGGAATACACAGACCCAGAAACACTCGCCTTGTCAGACGACTTACTAGAATCAGTTCACTCCAAACCAAACAAATCACCTTTCTTACATATTCTCAGAGCATGAGACAAAAAAACACAAACCCACACACACACACCCACAAAGGCAAATCCTTCCCCCAAGAAGGTCTGTGACTATCCGGAGGTCCTCTGACTGATGGGCCATACTATGTTCCTCCGAAATGGCCTGTCCTGTCTCAGATCTGTTCTCCTTGTGCAACTCTATGAAGTTGACAGGAGCCAGTGGCGAGCCACTACCTGGTTTCTCAGGAATGGCCGCTCTTCAGAGCTTTCCTGGAATTTGGCCATCCTCACATCAGTAGGTACCAAGAAAGACTAACTCTGTTCTTGATGAATCCAAACAAGTGAGACCACTGGGATTGAAACTGGGACTGGCTCTGGGTGCCTGGCTTCCTGGATCCCATGTTCAGAGAGTTCCATCATCAAGGAAGTGATGTGAGGTCACTTCCATCAGAAACTGAATGAGGTCACTGCCTTGGCAACCACATTGTCCTAACACTTGCTTCCAAGGGTCCCATGAGATTGAGGCTGCCCCTACTTCCTGTGACACTTTCACAAGTTTGAATGCTATATCAACCATAGGCACTCGGGAACAGCTCTCCACACAGGCATTCTTTGGTCCATCTTCTCTACATTAAGAAGAGAGAGACTGATTCAGACACAACCCTTCATCCTGACCAGACTCTTACTCTCTCTGGTACTTCATAGCTGCCAACATCTTGTACAGAGATCATTTCTGCATGGACGTTATAGGTTCTCAGCAGGTGGAAGATCCCCTACATTCCTGTATTGTAACACCAACTCTTTCCCTGCTCTTATGTAAAGTTAGATTGAGGGAACAGTGTATGGTTAGGGTTAATAACATGTTCGATATGGGTTAGGAATCATTCTGCTGGATGAATAATGGTATTCGGAACCTGTGATATTTATAAGACTATCGAGGTGAAACATAAATATGAAAACAGAAATCTAGGAACGATTGGAAGCCCAGAAGGTCATTGGGCACTCAATTGGTATACTTAGCTTTGAATTTCGTTCTGCACAGATGTTTCAGATAAATAGATAATCAATGGCCTAGGACCTTGTACCTTGGATCATTGAATGTAGAAGAGAACATCCACTCAAACAGGGATAGTCGGTAGGATTAGGAAGATAGTTCGTAGGTTTCAAAAGAATAGGGAGTAAAGCATTTGGACCAAAAGTTTTTTAGCTATGGGGATTCAGTTAGAGAGTGAATGTCAATGTCAGCACATGTGAAGAGTCATTCGCAATTATTAACTGGAGAAAAGGTGTAGGAAAGCAGATATCAATAGAGACATTAGGAAATCAGGTACATTACAACGTGTGTGATAAGAAAATACATTTTTAACAGGGTTGAGGTTGAATATATAATCTTAGGAAGAAACAAATATGTAGTCTTATTATACCATTAAGAATGATATTTGAGAGCATTAGGGAACCAGGTCATGGATGTTGTTAGTAATACATGGTCACATTCAATTTGGGCTTTGGTACAATCATAAGTGTGACCCTTGCATTTTATGTCAGGAATATTACTGAGATGAAATGTATATGTATATTAGGTGAGTAGAAAATTCATCATGAAATATATATCATCCACAGGACCAAAAATATTCATTTTACTTAACGTGGATATATAGGTGAAATATAAGTATGCAAACAGAAGCCTAGGTAAGATTTGAAGCCCAGAAGAACACTGGGCCTTTGATTGTGATACTTAGATTTGAATTATGTTCTGCAGAGTTGTCTCAGATAAATCGATATACAATGGTACAGGACCTTGTACCTTGGATGATTGAATGTCAAAGAGAACATCCAGTCAAACAGGTATAGTCAGTAGGATTAGGAATATTGACTGTAGGATTAGAAAGAAGAATGAGTAAAGGATTTGGACAAAAAGCTATGCTTCTCCAATTTGAGGCCTACTTTCATGCGTGGGCGACGCTCATGTGTGGTCTCCTAATATCCCAACACAATTAATGGAAATACTTCTCTGAGGTCATTTCCAAAACTCAGTATCTTAGGGGAATCACACCAGAGTTCAACCCCAGGTGGACCCAGTCATCTCTTCCAACCACAACACAAATGACCACAATTAAAACCAAAACACTCCCACATGGCCCTCATCTGCTTCCATATAGACACTCATTATAACCTCTAGCTGGAGCTTTCCATGATGGGCACAGCCCAAACAGTGTCCAGAACAAGCTCCCTTGCCCCTCATTTGCCCAAAGTCAAGGTGGCCTGGACACCCTTCCTGTTAACCAGGAGTGATCAATAGGCCTGCCATAAATACTGCTCCGCTTCTCCAATTTGAGGCCTACTGACTGTGGGGTTTAGATTCTTTATGTGAATTGGAGTCATGAGAAAACACAAGCACCTATGGGCTACCTTTTGCAGGGCTTTGAGCAACCCATTTTATTGAGTCTAGGAGTTGGACAAAAAGTTCTTTAGCAAAGGGGATTTATTAGAGATTGAATGTAAATGTCAGCAAATCTGAAGAGTCATTCACAATGATGAACTGGAAAAAAGGTGTAGGAAAGCAGGTATCAATAGAGACATTAGGAAATCAGGCAAAGTACAAAGTGTGTGACAGGAAAAGACATTTTTAACAGGGTTGAGGTTGAATATATAATCTTAGGAAGAAACAAATATGTAGTCACCAATAGGAATGATATTTGAGAGCATTAGAGAACCAGGACATGAATGTTTTTAGTAATACATGGTCACATTCAATTTAGGCTTTGGAACAATCATAAGTGTGACCCTTGAATTTTGTGTCAGGAATATCACTGAGATGAAATGTATATGTATATCAGGTGAGTAGAGTATTTCTTCCAACGTTTCTGAAGCAATAATTTAAAGACTTATACTTTAGTATTGGGGATACAAAAGGTGTACCCTGTGTCTATGAATATGGATAAGATGCCATAATGGAAAATACTGTAAATAAATAACATAGCTGGTTCCAACATTAAATAATGGATTGAATTGATATCTGAAAATATATAGAAAATCTTATATTGATATATGTACATTCCTTCCAACCAGTTATACATCTAATTTTGATATTAGTATTATGGTTTATCACGAAGAGTGTGTGAGTTTTGCTTCAAAAATGATTATGGAAATTGAAAATAATGTGTTTGGAACGAAGTCTCATTAAAAGACCAGTCAAGAAACATGGAGGAATACATGTGTTCTGAGGCAGGAAGTGATTGAAAGTGAACCAAATGCCTACAAATTTTTGAACTTGTGGATGAAATGATATATCCTTTGATGTCCATAAACTGAAGAAATAGTAATGTACAAATGTTGAATATAAATGACCTTCAAATATACATCATGTCCCATAGGGTTCTACTTGCATTCATGTTAAACTGGGTCAGTTACTGTAGAAATATTAGGATTTGTAAGCACCATTCACAGAAGTTAGTTTTCAGTACTAGGAAATAAATATGTATTTCAGGTGGATGAATATTTCTGAGAAAAATCTTGTGAAATGTTGATTATAAATCCACATATAGAAACATGAGTGATTTTAGGAAGTGCATAATAAGACACATATATTTCATATTTTGAAAAATCTGGAGAGTATATATATATATATATATATATATATATATAGAGAGAGAGAGAGAGAGAGAGAGAGAGAGAGAAATAGATATATAGATAGATACATAGATAGAAACACACATTCAAAGACATTAAAATGTAGCAATATATATGACAATCGAAATTCATCATGAAATATATATCATCCACATATCCAAATATATTCATTTTAATGAACATGGATTTATGTATTATGTTGTTCATCTAGGAAATTCACCCTCAGGTTGAATTCCAGTTCCATCAGTATTTAGGGGGAGTGATCTCTTCTCACAATTTGTATCTTCCAAAATCAGTGAGCTCACAAGAATGTACATGTGATACCAGGTAGGATTCTAAATATGCCTAAAATAATACATGTGCTGAATAGGCTACAGAGAAAGGGAGACAGAAATTTACAAATGGGTTAACTTTAAAAACTCATGGAGAAATATTACAATGAAAAATTGACTAGATTTATAACACATACCATTGATAAAGCATAAGGCAAATTAAAGTATACACCATGCTTCCTATGAATGGCCTGTATTCGTATTCTGTTAGGTTTCTTTTTTTCATATTAGGATTAGTAGTCAGAGTCTAGTAGGGTATGGGTTAGTGTCAGGGATTCAGTATTTCAAATGGAAAATAGCAAAATGAATCTAATGTGTATGCAATTATGTTCTACACAAAAATCTTCCCACTCTCATCCAGAACAATGCCTTCACATTACCTTCGCAGCAACTAAGACACAATTAGTGGAGAAGAGTTAGAAAATCTGTGATTACATATGTGGAAAGGAAAATGATCAGGAGTTCACAAACTTGGAGGTGGTAGAACAGTTTCCAAAAGTAAGGGAGAGGGTAAACACTACACAAACTTGGAGCTCTGCTGGCCTAATTACTTTTTGATAAACTGCCTCTGAGGTTGGGCCCTTGAAATATACGTTGTTGTCAGGAGCTTTAGCGTCCTTGGTAGTGAGACTACCAATTCTGGGTCTGCATCTATGTGACATGGAGGACATGCTTCCTTATTTTCTAGTGAACATGAGGCACCAGTTCTTAATTTTCTCTTTTTAGGAAACTGTGGCCACTGGTGTCTAAGTGTCTACCTGTGTGGACTGTGAAGCCATTTGGTCATCCTCCACTTTTCATGGTGTTTCTTACTGCTGCACTGGGAGTTTGGTGTTGGCTTCACGAAATACAAGGAGTACAACTGGGACACAGTTCTGGAGGGAGGACTCTCACGTGTGGTGGGTCAGGGTCTGCAGGAGAATGCACCAACCACGCTTCTATCCACATAGCTTTCCACCTTGACCAAAGCAACCTGATTCTGAACATTGCCCTGAACCCTCTCCATATAACAACATGCCTTTACATATAAGGGTCTGCTGGGTTCACCATGTCAGTCACAAGTCATTTGAAAGCCAATGGCAGATCCACGTGGCCCCACCACAGATGTTTTTTCACACACCTACACTCCACTGCTCTAGGCCCCCTACTCGACAGGGTCCAAATTTCTGGCATCTATGTTCTACACCATTTTCATGAAACCCAGTGAATTAAGGCAGGGTCTGGTACACTCATGATCAGCAACAGGACATCCAAAGGTTCTCCAGTGCCACCTGATCATGGGAATTTTAAATATTTCATGATATTTATCTAGCCATTTTTCAAGGATAACTTTGGAGGCACTGGGGGTTTCAATTTATACAGGAACCTGTAAATAGTGAGGAATCTCATTGCAATAAAATCTCTGGAGAACTCTCACAGGCAAGGCTTTCCAAAGAGTTGCCAAAAGGTCACATGAAGCCAGGGCCATTGAGGTCTACAATGTGAGGTACATATGTGTTAAGACTCTCAACTATACATGCCAAGACTTTCAGAATAAAATCATGTGATATCCTTGCTGAGATTCCCAGTGATCTGTGGAAAGCCAAAATGGGCGTAGATCTCAGTTTCCAAGGGCAAATCTCATGCGTGGCCTCCTAAAATACCAACATAATTTATGGCAATACTTCTCTGAGGTCAGTTCCAGAACTCAGTCTCTAATTGGAATCACACCAGAGTTCAAGCACAGGTTGACCCAGGCATCTCTTCCAACTGCCACACAAATGACCACAATTAAAACCAAAACACTCCCACATGGCACTCATCTTCTTCTATATATACACTCATCATAACCTGTGCCTGGAAGTTTCCATGAGGGGCGCAGTCCAAGACAGTGTCCAAAAAAAGCTCCCTTGCCCCTAATTTGCCTAAAGTCAGGGTGGTCTGGACACCCTTCCTGTGAACCAGGAGTGATCAAATATACTTGTGTTTAATACTGCTCCACTTTTCCAATCTGAGGCCTAATGACTGTGGGGTTTGGATTCTTTATTTGAATTGGAGTCATGAGAAAACCCAAGCATCTATGGGCTAGAATCTGCAGGGCTTTGAAGAACTCATTTGACCCAAAGGATCCCTATTCTCACTGATGTAACTCAGGAACCTTACAGAGGAAGGTGAGAGACTTAATCCACAATGATTGCTCTTTTGGCAATTTTGGTTTTGGATGCACACATGGGATCTTTCTTTAGATCGATTAGGTGCAGAGAATCTAAGCCACAGCCTCACACAGGGCCAGGAGGCTGATTCAGTCACATACCTTTCCAAAGCAATTAAGCAAAGAGCCACAGGTGATGCTCATTCATTTCCATTTGAAAACTGTTTTCATCAGGCTTCACAAAGGGTTGGCCTTAGGCAAAGACCTTCCTGACATTCAGGACAACAGAAGAATAGGTAAGCAAAAGGCCCAAAGCAGGGTTTTTCCACTGAGACTCCCTGGTCACACTGATATCTGAGTTTTCTGAGATGCTCGCCATTCCCTTCAGCTATCCAGTACATGGCCATGTCACAGAGCTTTGAGGTGATACATATCTTGGACACAAAACCATGAGACTATTATGGAGAGTGGCCAGAATTCAGGACGAATACAGGAATTTAGGATCATAGTAGGTCTTGCCCATGGATAAGGCAAGCTGCAGTCCATTCATAAATTGGGCAAGATGAATGCTGGGAAGCTTTGTCCTAGACAGGACACACCCATTGTGGCATTCTTTTTTCTAATGTCTACAACCATGGAGACAGGGGGATACACAGACATAGAAACACTCGCCTTGTCAAAGACTTATTGGAAACATTCCACTCCAAAACAAACAAACCGACATTTTTTTTTTTACCTATTCTCAGAGCATGAGACAAAACCACAAACTGTCGTCCACACACACCAAGGCACCTTTTCCCCCAAGTAGGTCTGTGACTATCCGGAGTGTCCTCTGACTGGTAGGCCATATTTCTCAACAATGGCATTTCCTGTCATAGATCTGGTCTCCTTTGACAACTCTGTGAAGTTGTCAGGTGCCAGCGGTGAGCCACTTTCTGTCCTCTTAGGAAAGGCCCCTCTTAAGAGCTATCCTGGCATTTGGCCACGCTCACATTAGTAGGTTCCAAGAAAGACTGACTCTCTCCTTGGTAAATCCAAACAAGTGAGCTCACTGGGACTGGGACTGGTACTGGTAATGGGGGCCTGACTTCCTGGATCCTAAATTCAGAGAGTCTCATCACCAAGGAAGTAGGTGAGGTCACTTTCTTCAGGAACTGAATGAGGTCACTGCCTTGGCCACCACTTTGTCCTAACAGTTGCTTTGTATGCTCTCTGAGATCGAGGCTTTGCCTACTTCCTGTGACATTTTCACAAGTTAGAATGGTATAGAAACCATAAGTACCTGGGAACAGCTCTCCACCCAGGCTTGGTTTTGTCCTTCTTCACTACATTAAGAAGAGAGAGGCTGATTCAGACACATCCTTTCATCCTGACCGGGTTGTGTGCCATGCAAGATGACTTTTGCTCTCTCAGGTCCTTCATAGCTGACTACATCTTCTCAAGGGATTATTTCTGCATGGACTTCTGAGGTTCTCAGCTGGTGGAAGATCCTCTAGCTTCCTGTATTGTAAGACCAACTCTGTCCCTGCTCTTCTGTAAAGTGAGATAGAGTGAACAGTGTATGGTTAGGGTTAAAAGCATGTTTGATTTCAGTTAGGAATCATTCTGCTGGATTAATAATGGTATTGGGAATCTGTGATATTTAGAAGAATATAGACGTGAAATATATGTATGAGAACAGAGATCTAGGAACGATTTGAAGCCTAGGAAGGCATTGGGCCCTTGATTGAGATAATTAGCTTGAATTATGTTCTGCACCGAGGTCTCAGATAAATCGATACACAATGGCATAGGACCGGGTAACTCGGATGATTGAATGTAGAAGAGAACATCGAGTCAAAAAGGGATAGTCTGTAGGATTAGGAAGATAGTCAGTATGTTTAAGAAGAAGAGTGAGTCTAGGAATTGGAAAAAAAGTTCTTTAACAATAGGGTTTCAGTTAGAGAGTGAATGTGAATGTCAGCACGTGTGAAGAGACCATCACAATGATGAACTGGGGAAAATATGTAGGAAAGCAGATATCAATAGGGACATTTGGAAATCATGCAAAGTATAAAGTCAGTGATAGTATTAGATATTTTCAAGAGGGTTGAGGTTGAATATATTATCTTAGAAACAAATATGTACTCACCAATAGGATGATATTTGAGAGCATTAGGCAAAATGGACATGCATGTTTTTAGTAATCCATGTTCACTTTCCATTTAGGCTTTGGCACAATCATAAGTGTGACCTTTGCATTTTGTGTCCAGAATACTACTGTGATAAAATGTATATGTAGATCAGGTGACATGAGTATTTCTTCCACCATTACGGGGAGCAAAATTCTGAAAACTTATAAATTAGTACTGAGGATACAAATAGGTGTACCCCCGTGTTGATGATTATAGAGATGATGCATGAATAGACCATATTGTGAATAAAGTATATAACTGGTTCCAAGTTTAAATAATGGATTGAATTTACCTCTGAAAATATATAGGAAATCTTATATATATATACATTCATTCAAACGAGTTATATATCAAATGGTAATATTCTGGTTACAGTTTATCATGAAGAGTGTGTGAGTTTTGTTTCAAAAATGATCATGCAATCGAAAATAATGTGTTTTGAAATAAGTCTAGTGAAAAGACCAGTAAAGCAACATGGAGAAATACATGTGTTCTGAAGTAGGAAGTGATTGAAAGTAAACCAAATGCCTATAAATACCTATACATTTGTGAACTTGTGGATAAGAAAGTATATCTTATGATGTCCATAAACTGAAGAAATTGTAATGTACAAATGTTGAATAAAAATGAACATCAAAATACACATCATGTTCCATTGGAATCTACTTGCATTGATGTTAAACTGGGTCAGTTACTGTAGAAATATTAGGATTTCTAAGCACCTATCACTGAAATTAGTTTTCAGTACTAGAAAACCAATATGTATTTCAGGTGGTTGAGTATTTCTGAGATTAATCTTGTGAAATGTTGTTAATAAATACACATACAGGAACATGAATTAATTTAAGGAGTGTATAATAAGACACACATATTTCATATTTTGGAAAATCTGGAGAATATATATATATATATATATATATATATATATATACACACACACACACACACACACACACACACACACACGCACACACATTGATATGCAGCAATATATATGCCAATCGAAATTCATCATGAATTATAATTCATCCACATATCCAAAAATATTCATTTTGTTGATCATGGATTTATGTTAATTATGTCTAATGTTTTTCACTAGAAATCTCACCCACAGGTTGAATTTTGAGTTCCATCAGTATTTAGGGGGAGTCATCTCTTCTCACAATTTTTATATACCAAAGTCAGTGAGCTCACAGGAATGTACGTGTGATATCAGGTAGGATACTATATATGCATAAAAAGATACATGTGCTGAATAGGCTTCAGAGAAAGGGAGACAGGAATTTTCATATGTGTTAACTTTAAGAACTCATGAAGAAATATTACAAAGAAAAGTTGACTAGATTTATAATACATCCTCTTGATAAAGCAGAAGGCAAATCCAAGTATACACCATGCTTCATATGAAAGGCTTGCATTTCTATTCAGTTACGTTTCTTTTCTCCATAATATTAGGATTAGTAGTCAGAGTCTAGTAGGGTATTGGTTAGTGTCAGGGATTCAGTATTTCAAATGGAAAATAGGAAAATGAATCTAATGTGCATGCAAACATGTGCTACACAAAATTCTTCCCACTCTCATTCAGAACAAAGCCTTGACACAACCATCGATCCAAGTAAGACACAATTAGAGGAGAGGAGTTAGAAAATCTGTAAATACATATGTGGAATAAAAATTGTTCAGGAGTTCACAACACTGGAGGTGGTAGAACAATTTCCAAAAGTAAGGGAGAGGGTAAACACTCCAGAAACATAGAGCTCTGCTGGCCTAAAGACTTCTTGAGAAACTTCCTCTAAGGTTGGGCACATGAAATATATGTAATTTTCACACGATTTAGCTTGGTTTTGGAGTGACACCATCAAACCTGTGTCTGCATCTATGTGACCTGAAGGACATGGTTCCTTATTTTCTAATGAACATGAGGCAGAAGTTCTGAATTCTCTTTTTGTAGATAAACTGTGGCCACTGGGAGCTAAGTGTCTTCCCATGTAGTCTGTGAAGCCATTTGGTCATCCTCCATTTTTCCTGGTGTTTCTTGCAGTTGCACTGGCAGTTTGGTATTGGTTTCATGAAATACAAGGAGTACAACTGGGACACAATGCTGGAGGGAGTTCTGTCACGTGTGGTTGGTCAGGGTCTCCAAGAGAAAGTACGAACCAGGCTTCTATCCAACAATACTTTCCCCCTTGACTATAGCAACCTGACTCTGAACATTACCCTGAAACCTCTGCATATAACAACATGCCTTTACATATAAGGGTCTGCTGCCTGCACCTTGTCAGTCACAAGGCTTTTGGAAGCCAATGGCAGATCCAGGTGGTCCTACCAAAAATATTTATTCACACACCTACAGTCCACTGCTCTATGTCCACTACTCAGCAGGCTCCAACTTACTGGCATCTCTGTTCTACACCAGTTTCACGAAACCCAGTGAATCAAGGCACTGTCTGGTACACTCATGATCAGCAAAAGGATATCCAAATGTTCTCCAGTGCCACCTGGTCATGGGAATTTCAAAAATTTCAAGGTATTTATGTAGCGATTTTTCAAGGATGAAGTTGGAGTCACTGTGGGTTTCAATTAACTCAGGAACCATTGAATGGTGAGGAAGCTCATTTCAAAGAAAGCTCTGGAGAACACTCACAGGCAAGCCTTCCCAAAAGGTGGCCAAGTGGTCACATGAAGCCAGGCCCATTGAGGTGTACAATGTGAGTTCCATGTGTCTTTAGACTCTCAAGTATGGCTACGAAGTCTTTAAGAATAAAATCATGTGATATCCTGGCTTAGATTCCCTGAGCTCTGTTGGAAGCCATCCTGGGCCTAGATCTCAGTTTCCAAGGGCGATTCTCATGTGTGGCCTCCTAAAATCCCAAGACTATTTATTGCAATACTTCTCTGAGGTCAGTTCCAGAACTCAGTCTCTAAGGGGAATTACACCAGAGTTCAAACCCAGGTGGACCCAGTCATCTCGTCCAACAGCCACACAAATGACCTCAATTAAAACCAAAACACTCCCACATGGCGCTCATGTTCTACCACATAGACACTCATCATAAACTCTGGCTGGAGGTTTCCATGAGGGCGCAGACCAAGACAGTGTACAAAATAATCTCCCTTGCCCCTCATTTGCCTAAAGTCAGGGTGGCCTGGACACACTTCCTGCGAACTAAGAGTGAACAAATAGGCCTGACCTTAATACTGCTCCACTTTACCAATTTGAGGCCACTGCCTGTGGGGTTTAGATTCTTTATGTGAATTGGAGTCATGAGAAAACCCAGGCACCTATGGCCTAGCCTCTGTAGGTTTTGAAGTACTCATTTGATGCAAAGCATCCCTATTCTTACTTGATGGAGATCAAGAACCTTACAGAGGAAGGCGAGATACTTCATCACAATTACTGCTCTTTTGGCCATTTTGGTTTTCGATGCACACATGGGAACTTTCTTTAGATCCACCAGGTGCTGAAAATCTAAGCCACAGCCTCACACAGGGCGAAAGGGCTGATTCAGACACATCCCTTTCAAAGAAATTAAGCAAAGAGCCATAGGTATGCCCATTCTTTTTTATTTGAAAACTCTTTTCTTCAGGCTTCACAAAGGGGTAGCCTGAGTCAAAGACCTTCCTGACATTCAGGTCAAAAGAAAAATAGGTAAGCAAAAGGCCCAAAGCAGAGTTTCTCCACTGAGACTTTCCTGGTCACATTGATATCTGAGTTTTCTGAGATGCTCGTCATTCCCTTCAGCTATCCAGTTCATGGCCATGTCACAGAGCTTGGAGGTGGTATATATCTTGGACACAAAACCATGGGCCTATTCTGGAGAGTGGCCAGAATTCAGGAAGAAAACAGGAAAACTTAGGAAGTTATCACTGGTTGCCAACCAATAAGGTAAGCTACAGTCCATTTTAAATGGGGAAGGACGAATGCTGGGAAGCTTTCTAATAGACAGGAGACATCCATTGATGCTTTCTCTATTCTAATGTCTACAACCACAGACACACTGGGATACACAGACATAGAAATACTCGCCTTGTCAAACAACTTTCTAGTAACAGTCCACTCCAAACCAAACAAACCGACTTTAGTACCTATTCTCAGAACATGAGACAAAACCACAAACCCAAAACCACACCCACAAAGGCACCTTCTTACCCCTAGTAGGTCTGTGACTATCTGGAGTGTCCTCTGATTGGTGGGGCATACAATGTTCCCCCGAAATGGCCTGTCCTAAGATCTGGTCTCCTTGGCCAACACTGTGAAGTTGTTAGGAGCCACTGGTGAGCCACTACCTGCTTTCTCAGGTAAAGCCCCACTTTAGAGCTTTCTTGCATTTGGCCTTCCTCACATCTGTAAGTACCAAGAAAGACTGACTCTGTCCTTGGTAAATCCAAAGAAGTGAGACAACTGGGACTGGTACTGGTACTGGCTCTGGGTGCCTGGCTTCCTGGATCCCAAGTTCAGAGAGTTCCATCACCCAGCAAGTGAGGTGAGGTCACTTCCTTCAGGAACTGAATGAGGTCACTTTGTTGGCAACAAATTTATCCAAACTGTTGATTTCAAGGGTCCCATTATATGGAGGCTGCCCCTACTTCCTGTGACACATTCACAATTTAGAATGATATATCAACCATAGTCACCCATGAACAGATCTCCACACAGTCCTGGTTTGGTCCATCTTCTCTACATTAAGAAGAGAAGCTGATTCAGACATAATCCTTTATCCTGACCATGTTGTTTTCCATGGAAGATGACTTTTGCTCACTCAGATCCTTCATAGCTGCCTATATCTTCTCCAGGGATCATTTTTGCAGGGACCTTTGAGGTTCTCATTAGGTCTAATATCCCCTACATTCCTGTATTGCATGAACAACTCTTTCCCTGCTCTTTTGTAAAATTAGATTGAGGGAATAGTGTATGGTTATGATTAATAACATGTTCGGTGTGGGTTAGAAATCATTCTGCTATATGAATAATGGGATAAGGAACCTGCGATATGTATAAGAATATATAGGTGAAATGAATGTATGAAAATAGAAATCTAAGTAAGATTTGAAGCCCAGAAAGGCATTGGGGCCTTGATTGGGATAGGCATTGTTGAATTATGTTTTGCACAGATGTCTCAGATACATCGATATACAATGGCATAGGACCTTGTACCTTGGATGATTGAAAGTAGAAGAGAACATCCAGTCAAAAAGAAATAGTCGGTAGTGAAAGGTTAAAAAAATAGGTACTTATCACTTCCTGTTTTTCTGTATGCTTAACAAAACTCTGTTGCAATCTTGTGAAAAATTTGCTAATCTTTTCCTAGAGTGTGCTGTTCCCAAACGCCAAACTGCAGAATGTACTCCCTCACTCGGTGTCACGCAAACCACCCACTCACCCTTACCCATCAGTAAACTTTCCTCCCTTCCCTCTCCAAGGAAAGTATATAAGCTCTGCTGAAGCTGTGCTTGGGGCTCTCTTCTCTATTCAAGTGAGCTCTGAGGCCCAGCATGCTGGACCCCAAATAAACCCTTTGCTGTTTCATGAGACAGTCTCTTGGTGGTCTCTTCCTCCGACAGTCACACGACATTTACATATTGAGGTTCCACAGAGTTCCAGCAGCAGGGGACGAGAGACCCCAACAGGCACCTCTCGGGGCAAGTAAGGGGCCTCTTTCTGGTTTCATGTTTCAGCTTAGGGCTTGGCAAAATCACTGGCGATGAAGAGCCTGAGCTCTCTCCCACAGTGACTGAGAGATGTGTCACAGAGACACAGGCCGCGTCCCTGGGGTACGCCCCAGAGGACTCGGGAAATCAAGGAACAATTGTCTCCTCAACTCAGTGATATTTTCAGTTTCGGTATTGCCAGCCCATCGGATTTTGCCAGCTACTCATTCCTGGTCTCAGTGTTGGAGGTCCATTGCATGTCTTTATTGTCTTGTCTTGTCTGTGTCATGTGTCGTTGCTTTTACTGTTAGTGTACCTTTCATTATGGGACAGAGCACTTCAATGCCTCTGTCCCTGACCCTTGATCACTGGACCAAAATCCGCTTAAGGGCTCAGAATCTTTCTTATTTAGTAAAACGCTGGACCTGGCAGACTCTCTGTTCCTCAGAATGACCCACGTTTGGAGTCGGATGGCCCGTAAAAGGATCTTTCTACTTCCTACTAATTTAAAAAGTCAGAGATATTGTCTTTCAGCCGGGGCCACATAGCCATCCTGATCAACAGCCATATATTTTAACTTGGCATGACCTCTGCAAATCTCCTTCTTCATGGGTGAAGCTTTTCCTTGCCCCTGCCCCCCGCTCCTACTCTTTCCCCCATGATCTCTCAAACCCTCTGCTCCTCCCCCTCCTCCACCCTCTGTTCTCCCTGAGTCACAAGATTTGACTCTACTGGAATCTCTTCCCCCTCCTTATCCCCTGCCATCGTCCACTAACCCACAACACCCTCTAAGTGATTCTACTTCTGCTGACTCAGCCTCTCTGCAATTGGAGGAAGCAAAGCCGGCCCAGCACCCTCCAGATAACTCCCTCGTGGCACACACATCCCCTCCTTCCCTGGAGGAAGCTGGCCCGGCTAAAGGAACTCACAGGCGGCAAATGATTGAAACCCTGGAACTCCCATGATGCACCCCTTCCGTCCCCATGGGCCAACGATTGATGATGGCCATGGGAGAAAAATGCAAGCTTACTAGTACTGGCCTTTCTCCTCTTCAGACCTATACAACTTAAAAAATTACAATCCCCCATTTTCTGAGGAACCCACCCGGCTCATAGGTCTGGTTGAGTCATTGATGTTTTCCCACCAGCCTACTTGGGATGACTGCCAACAACACCTAAGGACTATCTTCATGACAGAGGAACAAAAGAGAATCCTCCTGCAAGCTAGAAAAAAGTATCCTCAGACCAGATGGGCGACCAACACAACTTCCCAACTTAATCAAAGCCAGCATTCCCTTTAACCGACCCAACTGGGACCCCAACATCTTTGAAGGTAGGGAGAAACTGTCCCCTTATTACCGGGCTCTAATAGTGGGTTTCCAAGTGGCTGCTAGGCGACCAACTAATTTTGCCAAAGTAACAGAGATTACTAAGGGCCTGATGAATCTCCCTCTCTATGTTTCTAGAGAGAATTATGGAGACATATAGGAGATATACTCCTTTCGATTCTCAGGGGGAGGATCAAAAGGCATCTGTCATGATGGCCTTTATTGGGCAAGGTGCCCTGGATACTAAAAGAAAGTTACAACGCTTAGATGGATTACAAGATATGACTTTGAGAGATTTAGTCAGAGAAGCCGAGAAGACATACTATAAGAGAGAAACTGAGGAAGAGAAGGGAGCAAAGGGAGGATAAAAGAAACAAAGACAGACTAAGGCATTGACTAAGGTCCTGGTCACAACAAAAAATAGGCCAGAAATTAAGAAACAGGGAGACAGGAAGGGATACCTGGGCCCACGCCAGAGACCACCCCTGGCCTCAGATCAATGTGATTACTGTAAAGAAAAAGGACACTGGGCCAAAGAGTGCCCCAGAAATAGACAGCCACACCAGCCAGGCATTCTGACTCTGGAGGATGACTACGAAAGTAGGGGCTACGATCCCCTCGCTGAGTTAAGCGTAACTTGAAGTGCAGGGGACCCCAGTAAACTTTGAAGTGAATACAGGGGCAATATACTCAGCCCTCAAGGCCACATTTGGCCCTCTATTAAATAAAAGGTCTCTAGTTCAAGGGGCTAACGGCAGTAAATATTGGGCATAGACAACTAAGAGTACCATGGACCTGGGGAAAGGAAAAAATCCATCACTCCTTCCTAGTAATCCCAGAATTCCCAGCCCCATTGATGGGCAGAGATCTGCTCACCATGGTCCACGCCAAAATAACCTTTAACCCTGAAAGCCCCCAAGTGGAATTTCTAAATCCTTCAGTAAAAATTCCTATAGTCATGGCTCCAACTATGTCAGTAGAAACTGTACATCAACTCACTCGCTTTGGTTCAAAGAAACTGCAGGAATTCCTGAAGGATCAAGAACAGAGTTTTAAACTAACTGACTCACAGGAAAAGGAAATAACAGAATGGTTAACAAAAGTCTGTCAGTTCCATCAATTGGTTAATGCTTACCCTTACAAGCTTCCTTCAGGAAAGCGCCTATGAGGAACCAGACCAGGACAATTTTGGGAAGTGGATTTTACTGAAATTAAGCCAGCAAGGTATGGACTTAAATATCTCCTAGTCTTTGTAGATACATTTTCAGGATGGATTGAAGCAGTCCCCACAAAAAAAAAAAGAAAGAAAGAAAGAAAGAAACAGCAAAAACGATGGCCAAGAATATCCTAGAAGATATTTTTCCAAGATACGGCCTGCGTAAGGTAATAGGGTCTGATAATGGACTGGTGTTCATGGCCCCGGTAAGTCAAGGGTTAGCCAGGATCCTGAGGATTAATTGGAAGTTACATTGTGCTTATCGACCCCAGAGTTCAGGACAGGTAGAAAGAGTGAATAGAACCATTAAACAGACCTTACCAAAATTAAGCTTAGAGACCAGCATAAAAGATTGGACTATGCTCCTGCCTTCTGCAATGTTGCATGCAAGAAATACTCCCTCTGTTTCTTTGTGTAATCACACCCCCTTTGAAATTCTGTATTGTGCACCTCCTCCCGTAAGGGACCTAACCCCACTCTAAGACCTAACTATCCCTTCCACACCCCCTTGCTTGAGAGACTTAAAGCTCTTGAAAGAACTAAGAAATACCTGTGAAAACAGCTGGCCACTGCCTACCAACCTGGGGAGGAGGGGATTCCACATCGATATCAAGTAACAGACTTCATCGACGTAAGACGACATCAGGTGTCATCCCTGGAACCCCGCTGGAAAGGACCATAGCAGGTGCTACTTATAACACCTACAGTAGTAATGGTAGACGGAATCACTTCCTGGATCCATGCCTGTCATCTCAAGCCTGTGCCCTGTCCAGACTCTGGCTAGAAACTGAAAAAGACTGGTAACCCTTTAAAATTGCGTATTCGCCATGTGGATAAGGCTCTATACTCTCCCATTTACCACCAGTAGTCCTAACCCTCATCAGTCCGTTCAGCAGAGATGGGTGATCACAAATCCTACTGGAAAATAAGTATAATATATCTCGCATACAGCCCCCTTAGGATCTGGTGGCCATCTCTCCATACAGACATTTGTCAGCTGGCTATAGCTCTTTCCTATTGGTATATCCCTGATGAAGAGGATCCCACTAAAATTCCATTAAATGCCTTCTGTACCATAGATAATGGAAACAAACCTTATGGATGTAGGGACACGTGAGCCAGATGCAGGTTGGCTAGCCTAGATTGCTATGTTTGCCCAGCAGACTATCAAAGCCACAAACAGTCACGGCTGTGTGGGGGAAAAGCTGACTTCTTCTATATGTCATGGGAATGTGAGCATACAGGGGCTGCCTGATGGAACCCAAACTCCTCATCAAATTCAGTACAGAGCATTGGCCATACTACCAATTAGATAACCAAAACCGATGGCCCCCAGAGGGGTCTCCAGATCCTCAAATTCTGCGTGAACTTTTTAACTTCTGCAAGTGCTCAAAAGGGTGAAAGGCGATTCCCCTATGTGGAAGCCTTTTCCCTCCTTCACTCACATCCTGAACTATGCTTCTCCAAAAGATCCTCACCCTCAGCCTTCTGCTCCAGACTCTCTGCTGTCATTCCCACCTCAGCAAACTGATTTCTCCCCTCCAATTACTAGATGAAAAGCCCAAACCTCCGCCGGTTCTCAGACCACTGCCCCCTTGCTGAGGTAGCAGGTACTGAGGTACCCCTTCACCCACTCATTCCTCTCTTCTCCTGTCAGTGCCACACCGGGTCCCACCAGGTCCTCTTACCAGCTAACCAAAAGCTCAAACCAGCTGAGGAGAGCCCTCAGACCCTTATCCAAGATGTAATAAAAAGGGCCTTTAATGTTGCTTTGTCAATACTGAAAACAGGTTTCTAAGTTTTTGAAAGTCCCTCACAGGATTTTGGGATACTCACTCCCGTCTTCCCCTCTACTCTACCTGTTCTACTGCTCACGTTTTTGTTGCCTGGAAAATCCCAAACCCGTTTCCCATTATTCTTTTACATCTCTCCTTCCTCATTCTCAGATCCTCGGAGGTGCTCTCAGCCCCACCTTCCCCATCTTCCCCCGCTGTACCAGGCCCACCAAAAAGTCTTAAATGACCTTCTCCAGAAGTCTTCACCATGGCTGACTTTAAAACATTCAGCAAAAGAGTCCCTATAAAAGAGTTCAATGTAGATAAATTTTCTTTATTCGTGTTGCCCTGTTCTACTTGGCCACTGCCTAAAAAACTCAGCACTTCTCAGCTAGACACCCCCTTACTAGTTTTTCACAAAATATGAGAAAAAGGCCTCTGGCCTTGAGGTGGGGCTTCACAGAAATGGCTACATTTCTACAATAAAGAAGTTAAAATTGGGCTCCATTGTAACAGCTGGCAGGTGGAAAAAAGAAAGGGAAGAAAAATCTCTCCCTCTCCCAGGTGTCCTTGATAAGTTAACTTGCCCAGAACAGAGGGAAAAAAAAGAAACAAAAACTGCTTTTTGTGATCTTCTGCAGACTGTGAACTTCTGAGCCCCTTATCTTATATGTTGGGTACAAAATTCTGAAACTATCTAAACTTGGGGTTCAGGGGATTAATTGATTACAACAGAAGCAGTGCCCTCTGAATCCATTTGCAACCAAATAGGACTGTTTCCCTGTCTTCCATGCTATCTTAGGTGCCTTGCCTTGTCCTTCCCTACAACAGTATAATTCTATATACTTAAACATTGTTTATGTTTTCATGAAATGGTTAACCGATGTGATTAATTGAAGTTGTTTCACAGAGTGCACTGTCATGACGCAGGTTCATTTAAAGATCATATAGGGGGGCATACAACCAGGTTAAGAACAGTCGAGGGTTGGATCTCCTCTTCATGAGAGAAGAGGGCCTTTGTGCTGCATTGAGGGAAGAATGTTGCTTTTATGCCGACCATACGGGAGTTGTAAAAAAAAAAATCTATGAGTAAATTAAAAAGACGCCTTGAAGAGCATCAAAGAGAGAGAGAGAGGCCCAAAAGGGTGGTTTGAGTCTTTGTTCACACAGTCTCCCTGGTCAACTATGCTTTTATCAACCCTGGCCAATTCAAGAATCCTTATATTATTGCTCACTATAAAACCCTGTTTGCTCAACCGTGTAATTTCTTTTCTCCAAGCTCAAATTGGTCAAGTTAAACATATGGCAATACCCCACTCGCAGACATAGAATTTAAACCTCCCTATGATCACTTTTATGATTAAAAGGATGCAGAAGAAGAAGTGGGGAATGAAAGGTTAATAAAATAGGTACTTGTCATTTCCTGTTTTTCTGTATGCTTAGAAAAACACTGTTGAAATATTGACAACTGTTTTCTAATCTTGTTCCCAGAATGTGCTGTCCCCAATTGCCAAATTGCAGAATGTACTCCCTCACCCGGTTGCTCGCAGACCGACCACTCGCCCTGACCCATCAATAAACTTCTCTCCCTGCAGCCTCCAAGGAAAGTATAAAAGATCAGCTTAAGCTGTTCTCAGGGCTCTCTGATCTATTCAAGGGAGCTTTGAGCCCCAGTATGCTGGACTGCCAATAAACCCTTAGCTGTTGCATAGTACAGTCTTTTGGTGGTCTCTTCCTCTTACGCTTGCCGGAATATTATTGGATGATTGAATGTAGAAGAGAACATCCTGTCAAAAAGGGATAGTCGGTAGGATTAGGAAGATAGTGGGTAGGCTTAGGAAGACGAGTGAGTATAGGATTTGGAACAAAAGTTCTTTAGCAATAGGGTTTCAGTTAGAGAGTGAAGTTAAATGTTAGCACAAGTGAAGAGTCAGTCACAATGATGAACTGGGGAAATTATGTAGGAAAGCAGATATCAATAGAGACATTACGAAATCAAGCAAAGTATAAAGTGAGTCATAGGATTAGACATTTTCAAGAGGGTTGAGGTTGAACACATAATCTTAGGAAGAAACAAATATGTAGTCACCAATAGGATTGACATTTGAGAGCATTAGGAAACCTGGACATGGATGTTTTAAGTAATCCATGTTCACTTTCCATTTAGGCTTTGGTACAATCATAAGCCTGACATTTGCATTTTGTGTCCAAATATTACTGTGATTAAATGTATATTTAGATCAGGTGACATGAGTATTTCTTCCATCATTTCTGGGAGCAATACTTTGAAGACGTATAATTCATATTGGGGAATTAAAGAGGTTTACCTTGAGTCTATGAATATAGAGATAATGCATGAATAGACATTACTGTGAATAAATAATATAACTGGTTCCACTTTAAATAATGGCTTAAATTGATATCTGAAAACTTATGTGAAATTTTATATTGATATACAATCATTTATTTCAACCAGTTATACAACTAATGGTAATATTAGGGTTATGGTTTATCATGAAGCTGTGTGAGTTTTGCTAAAAAAGTGATTATGGAAATCAAAAATAATGTGTGTGGAAAGAAGTCTCATGAAAAGTCAAGCCAAGAAATATGGAGGAATACATGTGTTCTGAAGCAGGAAGTGATTGAAAGTCAAACAAATGCTTAAAATTTGCTAACTAGTGGATGAAATGTATATATATCCTATGATGTGCATAAACTGAAGAAATACTAATGTACCAGTGTTGAATAAAAATGAACGTCAAACTACACATCATGTCCCATAGGAATCTACTTGAATTGATGTTAAACTGGGTCAGTTACTGTAGAAATATTAGGATTTGTATGCACCATTCACTGAAGTTAGTTTTCAGTACTAGGAAACAAATATATATGTCAGGTGGATGAATATTTCTGAGAATAATCTTGTGAAAAGTTGATTATAAATCCAAATATATGAATATGAATGAATTAAGAGAGTGTATAATAAGAAACATTTTTCATATTTTGAAAAATCTTGAGAATATATATATATATATATATATATATATATATATATATATATATACACATATACACAAACACACACACAGAGAGACATTAAAAATAGCAATATATATTGCAATGGAAATTCACCATGAAATATATATCATCCACAGATTCAAAAATATTCATTTCTCTAAACATGGACTTATGCATAATGTTGTTCAACTACGAAGCTGACCAATAGGTTGAATTTTCAGTTCCAACAGCGTTTAGGAGGAGTAGTCTCTTCTCACAATTTGTATCTGCCACCTAACAAAAATGTACGTGTTATAACAGGTAGGATTCTATATGTGCATATAAAAAAACATGTGCTGAATAGGCTAAAGAGAATGGAGACAGGAATTTGTTGAGAGCCACAGCTGAAGGTGCCCTAGCAAGCTTCCAAATGCCAGAAAAATTCCAGCTGCCTGCTGATTATTGGCTCACAGAGGCCCCAGCAACATCTAGCTGATTGGCTACTCTGTGGTGATGCTCATTGGGCTGTTTCCCTGCCCTTTCAGACCATGGAGCTGCTCATTGGGGGACTTTTTTGGCTCCACCCACGATGACCCAGCAAATCGACCTCAAGCGCAGGAGGTTTGTGGGAGGTGGAGAGGTTTGTGGGTGTGAGAGAGACTTTACAAGGAAGCCAGTTGTGGCAGTTAGCCTCTGGGAGTTTTTCCTGAGGAGCTGTTTTGTTTGGCGTGTGTGGTTCTAAAAATAAAGTTTGTTTCTTTTGACAAGTGGCTGCTGAATCGTGCCTAGCCAGACTGCAGCATTTGGTGGCTCGAACGGGGATTGACTGAGGGTAAGTGATAAGGTAAACTGCTCGACCCTGAGAGCAGGGCGAGAGGATGGGTAGCCATTTTAGGATTCCTCTTTTGTTTTGCTTCACGTTTATTTTAAGTTGCCTGTCCCTGGAGATGAGTTAAACGAAAGAAAAACCACTCAAATCTGAGGAAAAACTATTTATGTCTGAGGAACAGATTGGGATAAAGGTCGGATGCACATGTCAGGAGGATAGAAAGGCCATAATGACTTTTTGTTGTCCACTTTTTATTTCATTCTGTCTCGTTTTTTTTTTTTTTCTTTTTTGCGTTATCTTGTTGGGTTTCATTAAAGTAGAAATACGGGATCAGAAATTAGTAAAAAACAAACTGAAATAGTGTTAAGGAAATTGTTACAGGAAGGAGGCATCTCACTAAAATCAGGGACAGTCAGGGCATACGTTGATACAATATAAAAATGTAGCCCATGGCTTTTAAAGTAAGAGTTATTAAATTTACCACAATGGAACCATCATGGTGAAGATTTAAAAAGAATAGAAAAGAACAGTCCAGGGACTCTGCCAGTTGGCACATTGCCATTGTGGTCTTTCATATCTGTTTTGCTTAGTCCAAAGCCTTCAGATCAGACAAAGATAAAGGAACAAAGCTTAGAGCAGAAAAAGCCATCAGGGGAAAAGTTACAAAAGGACGCTGCTACTAACAACCTTCTATCATCAGAGGGTGTAAGTGTCCAACCAACAGTGCCACCTCTAAAGGAGACTGTTACTAACACCTTTCTATTCTGTAATTAATTTATTTTCCAATAGTCAGTATATATTTAATGCTATAGTATCCCTTGAAGGTGCTGGTAGGATTTCCCCTTCAGTACTGTTTTCTCTTTGCTTTCCAATATACAAAGTCTAATCTGGGACAGAAAAGATCCATTCTTTATAAGACGTATCTGGGCACATACAGGATTGCCTGGAGCCCTTAGTTTGGGCAATGATTTAGCAGATAAAACTACACATGACATATATTCATATTTTCTCTACACTAGAAGAAGCTACAAATTTTCAAAAAAGTTCCATGTCAATGCTAATACTTTACAAAAGCGTTTTGAAATAACTAAGGAACAAGCTAGACAAATAATAAAACAATGTCAAAATTGTGTGACCATTTTACCACAAGTTAATCCTGAAGTCAATCCGAGAGGATTGATACCTAACCATATTTGGCAGATGGACGTCACACACTTGCCAGAATTTGGAAAATTAAAATATTTGCATGTTACAGTTGACACTTCTTCTGGATTTTTGATGGGCTCCCTTCATGCCGGAGAAAAAACTAAAGATGTTATAGCTCATTGCTTAAAAAATTTTGCCACTGTGGGCGTTCCAAAACAGTTAAAAACAGATAATGCCCCTGGTTATTCTTCTACCTCTTTTAAACAATTTTGCTCATCATTTGGCATAACTCATATAACAGGAATCCCATACAATCCACAGGGAAAAGGCATAGTTGAAAGAGCACATCAAACTATTAAAATGTACTTATTAAAGCAAAAAGACGGAATTGGGAAGGGGTATATATTTCCCAAAGATAAACTTAAAATAACCATTTTTACTCTAAACTTTTTACATTTGGATTCATGAGGACTTAGTGCTGCAGAAAGGCATATGTGTCCAAAAAATGTGCATAAGCTCAAGGTACTTTGGAAGGCTATTCTAACAGGACAATGGAAAGGTCCTGACCCAGTAATTGTGTGGAGTCCAGGGTCTGTTTGTGTGTTTCCACAGGAAGAACAGCAGCCGATTTGGATTCCGGAGAGATTAACTAAAGTCCTGACCAAGTGATAGTCTGGAGTCGAGGGTCTGTTTGTGTGTTTCCACAGGAAGAACAGCACCGATTTGGATTCCAGAGAGATTAACTAAACTGATTTGTATAGACCAAAAAGAAGATGATTTGGCTCAAATCCATAACAGCTGGTATCCAAAACTCCAGTCTGGCTATCCTTACATCTGCGACAGAACCAGGATGCTTTTTTCAATATCAATTTTATTATTGCCTTTTCCCACAACATGAAGTTCTATTTTGTGTTTTTGAGCTAATGCAGACCTAGGTTACTGTTTTGCTGATCATTTCTATTTTTTGACTATAATTTTTTAAACATTCCATGGTGATTTCACCTGTAAAAAGTTATAAGGCCTTTACTATTATGTAATGTGTTGTATGTATTATATTATGTTTGCACACTTGTGTTTTGTGTCATATGTTTGAATGTACATATGTCCATACATCATATATGATGTGCGCTCATGAAAAAATGGATCCAAATATTTTTTTTTATTCACGTGTTTTAAATGTTTTAATTTAAATTGGGTAAACATCTGTTGAGGACTGTTTTAATATGTGAACAAAAAAGGACGTTAACAGAACTGTATGTTTACTTTCACCTTTCCTTTTCATTATATTGAATAATTCTCTTCAAGATAATGTAAATTGTTAAGAAAATGTTTTTTTTAGTACCTTTTAGAATGATACATAATTTTTTTTAGCCATTATTGCCAGAATTCCTATCTTCATCCCAGTGTCGGTGAAGACAAAGATAAAACCAATCTACAGATTGTGCAATAGCCATCACTGAACTGTTTGCAGAACTTGCCTGGACTATGTATCACTTGTGTGCATTTTGAACTATCTGTTGGTGCAGCGACTTGTGGTAGTGTTGGGGTATTTATGCTTAAGCTGTCATTGGTGGTACAATTTTTCCAAAAGGAGCCATCAACTGGCTTGGTGTATCTTCCCTTTTCTCACTTTATAGAGGTCAGGAACCTTACAGAGGAAGGCGAAAGACTTCATCCGCAATGACTGCTCTTTTGGCCATTTTGGTTTTGGATGCACACATGGGATCTTTCTTTAGATCCATCAGGTGCTGAGAATATTATCAACAGCCTCACACAGGGCTAAGACACTGATTCAGACACATCCCTTTCCAAAGCAATTAAGCAAAGAGCCACAGGTGATGCCCATTCATTTCCATTTGAAAACTGTTTTCTTCAGGTTTCACAAAGGGGTGTCCTGAGGCAAAGAACATCCTGACATTCAGGGAAACAGAACAACAGTTAAGGAAAAGGCCCAAAGTAGGATTTCTCCACTGAGACTTTACATTTCAAACTGATATCTGAGTTTTCTGTGATGTTTGCCATTCCCTTCAGCTATCCATTACATGGCCATGTCACAGAGCTTGGAGGTGGTACATATCTTGGACACAAAACCATGAGCCTCTTCTGGAGAGTGGCCAGAATTCAGGAAGAAAACGGCAACTTAGGAAATTAGCAGGTGTTGCCCATTGATAAGGCAAGCCACAGTCCATTCATAAATTGTGCAGGATGAATGCTGGGAAGCTTTCTACTAGACAGGATACATCCATTGAATCATTCTCTTTTCTAAAGTCTACAACCACGGACACATTGGGATACACAGACATAGAAACACTCACCTTGTGAAATGACTTATTAAAAACAGTTCACTCCAAACCAAACAAACCACCTTTCCTACATATTCTCAGAACATGAGACAAACCAAAAACCCACACCCACACCCACAAAGGCACCTCCTTCCCCAAAATGGGTCTGTGACTATCCGAAGTGTTCTCTGACTGGTGGACCACACTGTGTTCCCCTGAAATGGCCTGTCCTGTATCAGATTAGGTCTCCTTATCCAACTCTGTGAAGTTGTCAGTAGCCAGAGGTGAGCTCCTACCTACTTGCTCAGGAAAGGCCCCTCTTCAGAGCTCTCCTGGTATTTGGCCTTTCTCACATCAGTAGGAATCAAGAAAGAATGACTCTGTCTTTGGAAAATCCAAACAATTGAGAACACTGGGACTGGGACTGGGACTGGCTCTGGGTTCCTGGCTTCCTAGATACCAAGTTCAGAGAGTTCCATCACCAAGGAATTGACTTTAGTCACTTCCTTTAGGAACTGAATGAGTTCACCGCCTTGGCAACCACTTTGACCTAATATTTTATTCCAAAAGTCCCATGAGATGGAGGCTGGCTCTGCTTCCTCTGACACTTTCACAAGTTTGAATGGTATGTCAACCATAGGCACCCAGGGACAGCTATCCACACAGGCCTGGTTTGGTCCATCTTCTCTACATTAAGAAAAGAGAGGCTGATTCAGACATATCCCTTCATCCTTACCAGGTTGTTTTCCATGTAAGATGACGTTTGCTCTCTCAGGTCTTTCACAGCTGCCTACAACTTATCCAGGGATCATTTCTGTATGGACATTCGAGGTTCTCAACTGGTGGAAGATCACCTACATTCCTGTATTGAAATACCAACTCCATCCCTGCTCTTCTAAAAAGTTAGATTGAGGGAACAGTGTATGATTAGGGTTAATAACAGGTTCAATTTTGGTTAGGAATCATTCTGAGGGTTGAATAATGGTATTGGGAACCTGCGATATTTACAAGAATATATAGGGGATATATAAGTATGAAAACAGAAATCTTGGTAAGATTTGAAGCCCAGAAGGGCATTGGGCACTTGATTTACGTTCTGAACAGATGTCTCAGATAAATCGATATACAATGGCATAGAACCATGTACCATGGATGATTGAATGTAGAAGAGAACATGCAGTCAAAAAGGAATAGTCGGTAGGATCAGGAGATAGTCATTAGTTTTAGGAAGAAGAGTGAGTATAGGATTTGGAACAAAATTCTTTAGCAATAGGGTTTCGGTTAGAGAGTAAATGTAAATGTCAGCATATGTGAAGTGTCAGTCACGATGATGAACTGGGCAAAATATGTAGGAAAGCTGATATCAATAAAGACTTTAGGAAATCAGGCAAAGTATAAAGTGAGTCACAAGATTAGACATTTTTAACAGGGTTGAGTTTGAATATATAATCTTAGGAAGAAAAAAATATGTAGTCACCAGTAGAATTGAAATTTGAGAGCATTAGGAAACCTGGACATCGATGTTTTCAGTAATCCATGTTCACTTTCCATTTAGACTTTGGTACATCATAAGTGTCATCTTTGTGTTTAGTCTCCAGAATATTACTGTGATAAAATATATATGTAGATCAGGTGACACGAGTATTTCTTCCACCATTTCTGGGAGCAACATTTTGAAGACGTATGAATTAGAATTGGGGGGAAAAAAAGAGGTGTATTCTGTTTCTATGAATATAGAGATAATGCATGAAGAGACCATATGGTGAATAAATAATATAACTGGTGCCACATTAAATAATGGATTGAATTGATATCTGAAAATATATAAGAATTCTTATATTGATATAAAATCATTCATTACAACCAGTTATACATCTAATGGTAATAATAGGGTTATGTTTTTTATGAAGAGTGTGTGAGTTTTGCTTCAAAAGTGATTATGGAAACCGAAAATAATGTGTTTGGAAAGAAGTCTCATAAAAAGTCCAGTCAAGAAACATGGAGAAATACATGTGTTCTGAAACAGGAAGTGATTGAAAGTGAAACAAATGCCTATTAATTTGCTAACAAGTGTGTGAAATATATATCCCATGATGTGAATAAACTGAAGAAATAGTAATGTACCAGTGATGAATATAAATGAACGTCAAAATACACATCATGTCCCATAGGAATCTACTTGCATTGATTTTAAGATGGGTAAGTTACTGTAGAAATATTAGGATTTGTGTGCACCATTCACTGAATTTAGTTTTCAGTATTAGGAAACAAATATGTATTTCAGGTGGATGAATATTTCTGAGAATAATCTTGTGAAAAGTTGATTAGAAATCCACATAGATGAACATGAATGAATTTAGGCAGTGCATAATAAGATGCAAATATTTCATATTTTGAAAATTTTGGAGAATATATATATATATATATATATATATATATATATATATATATATATATACACAAAACCCACATAGAGAAATTAAATAGTAGAAATATATATGACAATCAAAATTCATTGTGAAATATATATGCTCCACAGATCCAAAAATATTCATTTTACTGAACATAGATTTATATATAATGTTGTTCAACCAGGAAGCTCACCCATAAGTTGAATTTTCAGTTCCAACAGTGTTTATGAGGAGTGATCTATTCTCACAATTTGTATCTTCCAAGTCAGATACCTCACAAAAATGTACATGTGATACCAGTTAGGATTCTATATGTGCTTATAAAAATACATGTGCTGAATAGGCTACAGAGAAAGGGAGACAGGAATTCACATATTTGTTAACTTTAAAATCACATGGAGAACTATTTCAACAAAAAGTTGACTACATTTATAACTCCTGACCTATATAATGCAAAAAGCAGGTCCAAAAATACACCAGGCCTCCTCTGAACTGCTTGTATTTCTATTCTGTTTGGGTTATTTTTCTCCATCATATTAGGATTAGTAGTGAGAGTCTAGTAGGGTATAGGTTAGTGTCAGGGATTCAGTATTTCGAATGGAAATTTGGAAAATGAATCCAAAGTGTATGCAAATATGTGCTACACAAAAATCTTCCCACTTTCATCCAGAACAATGCCTTGACAATACCTTCGCCCCAAGTAAGACACAATTAGAGGAAAAGAGTTAGAAAATCTGTGAATACATAAGTGGAATGGAAAATTCTCATGAGTTTACAACCTTGGAGGTGGTAGAGGAGTTTCCAAAAGTAAGGGATAGTGTAAACACTCCACAAACGTGGAGCTCTGCTGGCCTAAAGACTTCTTGAGAAACTGCTTCTGTGGTTGGGCAGTTGAAATATATTTTGTTGTACGGAGCTTTAGCTTCCTTTCTAGTGAGTCCATCAAAGATGGGTCTGCATCTATGTGTCACCTAGAGGACATGGTTTCTGATTTTCCAATGAATATGAGGCAAGAGTGCTGAATTCTCTCTTTGGAGTTCAATTGTGGCAACAGGGGGCTAAGTGGTCTCCACTCTGTGGACTGTGAAGCCATTTGGAATTCCTCCAATGTTTGTGGTGTTTATTGCTGCTGCACTGGATGTTTGGTATGTGCTTCACGAAATACAAGGAATCAACAAGGACACAGTGCTGTAGGGAGGTCTGTCATGTGTGGTGGGACAGAGTCTGCAGAAGAAAGCACCCACCAGGCTTCAATCTCACATAGCTTGCCCCCTTGAGGATAGCAACCAGATTCTGAATATTGCCCTGAAACCTCTGCATATAACAAGATGCCTTTACATATAAGGGTCTGCTGGCTGCACCATGTCAGTCACAAGCCATTTGGAATCCAATGGCAGATCCCCATGGCCCCACCAGAGATGTTTTATCACACACCTGCACACCACTGCTCTAGGCCCGCTAGTCAGCAGGCTCCAACTTTCTGGCATCTCTGTTCTACACCATATCATGAAACCCAGTCTATCAAGGCACTGTCTGGTACACTCATGATCAGCAACAGGACATCCAAATGTTCTCCAGTGCCACCTGTTCATGGGAATTTCAAAAATTTCATGGTATTTATCTAGCCATTTTTCAAGGATGTAGTTGGAGGCACTGTGGGTTTCAATTCATTCTGGAACCATTAAATGTGAGAAAGTTCATTTCAAAGAAAGCTCTGGAGAGGTATCACAGGCAAGGCTTCCCAATGAGTGGCCAAAATGTCACATGAAGGCAGGGGCTTTGAGGTTTACAAGGTGAGGTCCATGTGTGTTTTTCCTCTCAAGTACAGATGCCAAGTTTTTCAGAATTAAATCATGTGATATCCTAGCTGATATTCCCAGTGCTCTGTGGAAAGCCACTCTGGCCCTAGAAAAGTTTGCAAGGGCAACTCTTATGTGTGGCCTCCTAAGATCAAACACAATTCATGGCAATACTTCTCTGAGTTCAGTTCCAGAGTTCAGTCTCTAAGAGGAATCACACCAGAGTTCAAGACCAGGTGAACCAAATCATCACTTCTAACTGCCACACAAATGACCACAATTAAAACCAAAACACTCCCACGTATCCCTCATCTTCGTCCATATAGGCACTCATCATAAACTCTGGCTGGTGTTTTCCATGAGTTGTGCATCTCAGGAAAGTGTCGAAAATAAGCTCCCTTGCCACTCATTTGCCTAAAGTCAGGGTGGCCTTGACACCCTTCGTGTGAACCAGGAGTGATCAAATTGGCCTGCCATTAATACTGATCTGCTTCTCCAATTTGAGGCCTACTGACGGTCAGGTATAGATTCTTCATGTAATTTGGAGTCATGAGAAAACCCAAGCACTTCTGCTGGGCTTTTAAGAACTCATTTGACCCAAAGGATCCCTATTCTCATTTGATGGAATTCAGGAACCTAACAGAGGAAGGCAAGAGACTTCACCCACAATGACTGCACTTTTTGCCATTTTGGTTTTG
This sequence comes from Callospermophilus lateralis, assembly GCF_048772815.1. Lineage (NCBI taxonomy): Eukaryota > Metazoa > Chordata > Mammalia > Rodentia > Sciuridae > Callospermophilus > Callospermophilus lateralis. The sequence goes on along the minus strand of NW_027514388.1, from coordinate 133,957 downwards.
GATGCATACATGGGATCTTTATTTAGATCAATCAGGTGCTGAGAATCTAAGCCACAGCCTCTCAAAGGGCCAAGAGGCTGATTCAGACACATCTCTTTCCAAAGCAATTAAGCAAAGAGCCACAGGTGATGCTCATTCATTTCCATTTAAAAACATTTTTATTCAGACTTCAGAAAGGGGTGGCCTGAGGCAAAGACCTTCCTAACATTCAGGGCAACAGAACAATAGGTTAGCAAATGGCCCAAAGCAGGGTTTCTCCACTGAGACTTTCCTGGTCACACTGATATCTAAGTTTTCTGAGATGCTCGCTATTCTCTTCAGCTATCCAGTACATGGCCATGTGACAGATTATTTAGGTGGTACATATCTTGAACAAAATACCATGAGCCTATTCTTTAGTGGGGCCAGAATTCAGGAAGAAAACAGAAACTTAGGAGGATAGCAGGTGTTGCACATCAATAAGCCTGCCACACTCTTTTCATAAATTAGGCAGGATGAATGCTGGAAAGCTGCCTACTAGACAGGAAACATCCATTGATGCATTCTCTTTTTTAATGTCTACATCCACAGACACAGTGTGATACACAGACATAGAAACACTCACCTTGTCAAACGACATTCTAGAAACAGTCCAGTCCAAACCAAACAAACCGCTTTTTCTACCTGTTCTCAGAACATGAGACAAAACCACAAACTCACACGCACACCCACAAAGGCACCTCATTCCCCCAAGTAGGTCTGTGACTATATGGAATGTCCTCTGACGGCGGGCCATACTATCTTTCTCTGAAATTGCCTGTCCTGTCTCAGATCTGGTCCTTTGGCCAACTCTCTGAGGTTATCAGTAGCCAGTGGTGAGCGACTACCTGCTTTTTAAGCACAGGACCATCTTCAGAGCTTTCCGGGCATTTGCCCATCCTCAAATCAGTAGATACCAAGAATGACTGACCCTGTCCTTGGTAAATCCAAACAAGTGAGCCCACTGGGAGTGGGACTGGGAATGGCTCAGGGTGCCTGCTTCCTGGATCCCAAGTTCAGAGAGTTCCATCACCAAGAAAGTTAGGTAGGTCAATTCCTTCAGGAACTGAATGAGGTCACTGCATTGACAAACACTTTGTCCTAACAGTTGCTTCCAAGAGTCCCATGAGATAGAGGCTGCCCCTAGTTCCTGTGACACTTTCACATGTTAGAATTGCATATCAACCATAGGCACCCGGGAATAGCTCTCCACACATGTCTCATTTGGTCCATCTTCTCTACATTAAGAATAGAGAGGCAGATTCAGACACATCCCTTCATCCTGACCAGGGTTTTTGCCATGGAAGATGATTTTGCTCTCTTAGGTCCTTCATAGCTGCCTACATCTTATCCAGGGATAATTTTTGCATGAACCTTTGAGGTTCTCAGCAGGTGGAAGATCCCCTATATTCCTGTATTGTAAGACCAACTCTGTCCCTGCTCTTTTAGAAAGTTATATTGAGGGAACAGTGTATGATTAGGGTTAATAACAGGTTTGATTTGGGTTAGGTATCATTCTGCGAGATGAATAATGATATTGGGAACCTGCGATATTTACAACAATATACAGGTGAAATAAGTTTGAAAACAGAAATCTAGGTAAGATTTGAAGCCCATTAAGGCATTACACCCTTGAGTTGGTTACATAGATTTGAATTATATTCTGCACAGACATCTCAGATAAATCGAGATACAATGGCATAGAACCTTGTACTTTGGATGATTGAATGTCGAAGAGAACATCCAGTCAAAAAGGGATAGTCGGTAGGATTAGGAAGATAGTTGGTAGGTTTAGAAAGAAGAGTGAGTATAGAAGTGGGACCGAAAGTTCTTTAGAATTAGAGTTTTGGGTAGAGGGTGAATGTAAATGTCAGCATATGTGAAGAGTCAGTCAAAATAATGAACTGGAATAAAACGTAGATAAGAAGATATCAATAGAGACATATGTAAATCAGGCAAAGTATAAAGTGAGTGATAGGATTAGAAATTTTGAACAGGATTGAGGTTGAATATATAGTCTTAGGAAGAAACAAATATGTAGTCACCAATAGGATTGACATTTGAGAGCATTAGGCAACCTGGACATGGATGTTTTTAGTAATCCATGCTCACTCTCCATTTAGGCCTTGGAAAAATCATAAGTGTGACCCCTGCTTTTTGTGTCCAGAATATTACTGTGAAAAAAATGCATATGTAGATCAGGTGACATGAGTATTTCTACCACCAATTCTGGGAGCAACATTTTGAAGATGAATAAATTAGTATTGCGGTTACAAATAGATGTACCCTGTGTCTATGAAAATAGAGATAATGCATGGATAGACCATACTGTGAATTAATAATATAACTGGTTCCAACTTTAAATAATGGATTGATTTGATATCTGAAAATATACAGGAAATCTTATATTGATATACAATCATTCATTCCAACCAATTATTCATCTAATGGTAATATTAGGGTTATGGTTTATCATAAAGATTGTGTGAGTTTTGTTTCAAAATGATTATGGAATTCGAAAATAATGTGTTTGAAAAGAAGTCTCATGAAAAGACCAGTCAAGAAACCTGGAGAAATACATGTGTTGTGAAGCAGGAAATGATTTGAAGTGAATCAAATGCCTACAAATTTGTGAACCTGTGTATGAAATATGTATTTTATGATGTTCATAAACTGAAGAAGTAGCAATTTACTAGTGTTGAATAAAATGAACTTCAAAATACACATCATGTCCCATAGGAATCTACTTGCATTGAATTAAACTGCGTCAGTTACTGTAGAAATATTAGGATTGTATGCACCATTCATTGAAGTTAGTTTTCAGTACTAGGAAACAAATATCTATTTCAGGTGGATGAATATTTCTCATAATGATCTTGTGAAAAGTTGATTATAAATCCACATACATGAACATGAATGAATTTAGGTAGTGTATATAAGACACACATATTTCATATTTTGAAAAATTTAGAGAGTGTGTGTATATAGATAGATAGATAGATAGATAGATAGATAGATAGATAGATAAATAGATAGATATACACACACACAAAACACACAGAGAGGCAATTAAAAGTAGCAATATATATGCCAATTGAAATTCATCATGAAACATATATCAACCAGATTAAAAAATATTTATTTTACTGAACATGGATTTATGTATAATGTTGTTCTACTAGGAGGCTCACCCATCATTTGAATTTTCAGTTCCAACAACGTTTAGGAGGAGTGATCTCTTCTCACAATTTGTATCTGCCATATCAGCACACCTCAAAAGAAAATATGTGTGATACCAGGTAGGATTCTATATGTGCATATAAAAATACATGTGCTTAATAGGCTACAGAGAAAGAGAGACAGGTATTCACATATTTGTTAACTTTAAAAACACATGGAGATCTATTTCAATTAAAAATTAACTAGATTTATTACATCTACCCTATATCATGCAAAAGGCAAGTCTAACTATACACCATACGTCCTCTGAACTGCTTGTATTTCTATTCTGTTTGGGTTATTTTTCTCCATCATATTAGGATTAGTAGTCATTGTCTAGTAGGGTATGGTTTAGTGTCAGGTGTCTCGGCCGGCAGGACACATCAAAGTGTGCATCAAACCTCGTTGGGGAGGAATGAAGGGACAAGAGAAATGAGAGATGACAGCAAGACAGTAGTTCTGATCATGCTGCAAACTTTTACAGTTTTCACAGGGTATTTATATGCTGCAGATAGGAAATCTCTCTTATGATCAGTTGCTGGATGTCTTCACAGGGTGAGATAACCTCAGGATATTTCAGAAAGACAGATGGCCGCAGGATGTCTCAGGGAGATAGATGGCTGTCGGATGTCTCCTAGGCAGGATGTCTCCCAGAGGGCTGTTTCTTTTAAGTGTCAGGCTATTCTTTGAGGAGAACTTTCTTCTAGCCCCTCACCTTCCCCCCTTTCTTATATAAAATATTTGACCATACCTTACCGGCCAATGTTTTAGGGGGTGATAGATGCTTTGTTTCTCAAGGAGGCCTTAGAATATCTCCTGATCTGAGAGAGCATGTTTACTAGAAGATTTCTTGGTGGCCATGGCATGTTTTCGAGGAGAAGGCTTTGAGGGGGATGCATGCCAACCGCCATGCACCAGAGCGTGTCACTCAGAGGTCTTCTGTTTGGGTATCCGTGGATCCATCCTCCCACAGTCTTTCCTGCACCCTCCATTATTATGGCCTAAGGTCCTCACTTCATGGATGAATCCTCCCCCAAGTGAAGGGGCACTTTGAGGACGAACCCTTATGGCAATGGCAGAAGATTGTTAGTCAGAGCTATTTCTTATAGTTTTATTTAAGAAAGAGAGATCTGTGGGGATGTAAACTTAAGAAATAAGCCTGTGAGAAGGGTAGAACATCCTTTTAAATGTTAGCAGCAAGGTCTTCCATCTCCAGACGATGATAGTGCACCTGTATGGGCTTAGAGGCCAAAATATTAATCTGTTCTTTAATAAATTGTACCAGCCTGTTTATAATGCAGGGTCCTATAGACACTATTTAAAGTAAACCCAACAAAGGGCGTATTAGGGGAAGAAGGTAGGGTAGAAATCCACTAAGCCCAGTCCAGAGTGGATTTTCAAATAGTTCCCTTCGTCTCTCTTTTACATCTTCTTGAACCTGCTTAATTTTAGTGCATACTATGCCTGATTAATTGGCATTAAAGCAGCATCGTTCCCCTAAGGCCAAACGAATACTTCCCTGGTTAGCTGTCAGCAAATCTAAGCCTCGTGTGTTTTGACGGAACACTTCTGCTAGGGAGTCTATTTGGTACTTCAAATCTTTAATGGTTCCTGATAGAGTTTGTACATCATTTATAAAGTTGTTGAGACAGGCGACGGTAAGAGTGGATAGCCGTGCCTAAACCAGTGTACCTGTGCCCACAGCAGCTGTTATTCCAAGGCTCGCAATGAGTGGTAAGGCATGTATTGCCCACCTGTGTCTTATGACTAAGATGTCTAGGCTAGGAATGGGTAGACGTTCGTCTCATGGGACAATAGTTATATCAGGGAGGAATAAGGTAAGAACACAGCCACTGATCCAATTCACTGGAAGCCTGGGGAAGGCCGAGTTTTCTCCACACATAAAAACTGTGCCATTGGGTAACAAAGAGATGGGTTGGGTGAGGAATAATTTTGTACTTTTGAGCAATTTCCAAAGGAAGTAACTCCAACATCAATATCATAGGTATTATTCTGCATCGTGCCTAAAAGACATAATGTAAATGTGCCTATAGGCTGTAATTATAAAAAAATCCGGGTTGGCATGTATTATCATTGTCTATGATAGAATTAATAGGAACTGCCATAGGCATGATTGTCCCTGTTGTCATGCAGAGCCAGCAATCACCAGCAATGGTGGGGTTGGAATTATTAAGCAAGGAGAAGGTAGTTTCCAAAATTTCTAATGTATTGGTATCTAAACCTCGGAGCTGGGATTTAGGCTACATTAAGGGATGATATGTGAGCTCAGGAATTTGGGGTTTCAAAAGTTTGATTATCTGAGGATGCTTGACAGCATCAGTGGGTCCTCCACGATAAGAGACCCCTGTAGGGGCCTTAATGGGCCAGCAGGAGGGTTTACCAACACTGCCTTGCCACCCAGGTGACTGTAGCTTGGTGTATTTGCCATCTCCTCCCCGGTCAAAGAGAAAGGGGGTATAATGAATAGTGGTCCCCCCTTCTGCATGAGGTTTAGTTAGGGAGGCTTCAAAAAATTTTTCTCCTTGCTTGTTAACACAAATTAAGAGCGACACATAACAAGAGCCATACATCGCCTGTGTATTCGTACAGGTTGCAGAACAATTTTGGAGAGCTTTACTTGTACTAGGGGGAATAATCTTTGGCTTGTTAACACATACACATTTAGGCTGATGAACTACTCTGAGTTTATGGTCAACCTCGGCCAGGAGGTAAACCACTTTAGTCACGCAGTCAGCAATCTGGGTCCAACTAGTGCGAGCCTGAGTTCAAGATCCTCACTTGCACTCGCAGGGGGGCCCAAAGAGGTACTCCATGATGTTGGAAGGTGGAGGGCCAAGGCCTCCGTGTACAACCCTGTTCAGCAGAAGTGCCTTAAGCAGAATCCAAACACAGATTGTTGGCTGCATCTGAAAAAGAGGAAAATTTGTCCTCAGGGGGAGCACCTCCGTCCCTAGGTTGAGGTAAGTCATTAACCTGTTTAACCAGGTGTTCTGGTAACCATCTTGGGGCTGCTTGCTCTTGGTCCAAAACACAAGCTGAGCCTCGTCCCCAGATGAAAAGAGGATCTGGGCCTTTCCATTTATTTGTAAGGGGATTGCGCCACATAACAGGTGGGCGAACAGAATTGGACGAGGGATGCCAATGTCTGTCTGTGGCTGAATGGCCTTCACTGTCGAGAGTAAGAAAAATAAGGGCAAATAATTCATGGTTAAGGCGATGCCTGGGAGTGGTAAATATAAAGGCAGAAGCCTTAAAGAGGGTTAGCCAAGTCTTTAAGGTAAGGTGGGCACGTTCCACAATGCCTCGGCCCTGAGGTTTGTATGGAATTCCAGTAGTATGACAAATTTTCAAGGTAGCACAAAATTGTTTAAACTTGGCACTGGTATATGCAGAACAATTATCTGTTTTAATATGTATTGGTTTACCCATTACGGAAAAGGCTGAAACAAGATGAGAAAGGACATCTTTGGTACCCTCTCCAGAATGTGGTCATGCAAAAATAAAGCCACTGAAGGTATCTATAGAAACGTGTATATATTTGGTTTTTCCAAATTCAGGAAAATGAGTAACATCCATTTGCCAAAACTGATTGAGCAGTAATCCTCTGGGGTTAACTCCCAACTGTTGAATGGGGAGGGAGACAGCGCAACCAGGGCATGTTTTTACTATCTCTCGTGACTGTTGCCTGGTAATTTTACAAAGTAATCGAAGGCTCTGGGAATTTAGATGGTGAAAATTGTGTAACTCCGTGGTCTTTTGAATGGAGCCAACAAAAATTGGAAAGATGGAACGAGTTGCTGCATCAGCTTGGGGATTACCTTGTGTTAGAGGGCCGGGAAGATCAGAGTGTGCCCTGATTTGTCCTAAGAAAAATGGGTGTTGTCTGGCCTGAATTAGTTGCTGAAGCTGGTGAAACAGAAAGGCCACATTGGAAGAAGCCTTAATAGTGAGTGAAATCTCCAGCAGGAGCACAGAATGAGCAATGCAGGCACTTTCTGCATAAATATTAACAGAATTATCAAAAAATGTTATAAAAACTTGTGTTATGGCAAACAATCCAAAAACTGTGCTGACTGATAGACAATATCAAAGGTGGTAGGCGGGTTATTGATAACAAAGACCGCATGGCCATTATTGGAACCATCTGTGAAGACAGTAAGGGCTTGAGGAATGGGAGTCTTTTGAGTAATTTTGGGAAAAATAAATGGATGTAGCTGGACAAAATGTAAAAGGGGGTCATTGGGGAGGTGGTTATAAATTGTTCCCAAAAGCCTGATAGGGCAATACCTGATTCATCCACTGTCTGTAGTAAACATTGGGTTTGGTCCTTAGTATATGTAATTAAAATATTATCAGGGTCTTTGCCAAAATGTTGTCGAGAAAGCAAATGACCTTTAATAATAGTAGAAGCTACCTGAGCAAGATAAACAGTAATATCCTTGGAGGATGTGGTGGGTAAATGGACCCAAAGCAAGGGGCGGCCTTTAATTTTAAAATGTGTATTTTGCTGCCGAAATACTCCTGTGGGTGTATGAGGAGTGTGTAAAATAACCAGAACCAGAGGAAGGTTGTAAGAAATTTGTGTTACAAACTGTTGGGCAATGGCTTCTGTGACTTGGTTTAATGCCTGTCATGCCTCGGGAGTAAGCTTTTGAGAGGAGGAGGGGTGGGAATCACCTCTCAAAATATCATTAAGGGGCAAAAGTACACAAGTGGGCAATTTTAAATATGTTCTTATCCGTTGAATATCCCCAGGTAATTTTTGAAAATTATTAAGGGTGTGAAGATGGTCCACACGTAGTTGTATTTTAAGAATTTGGATCTGATTATCTTGAAGTTTAAGGCCCAAATAGGTATCAGAGTCCTGTGTTTGAAACTTATCAGGAGCTATCTGTAGTCCTAAGGTAGTGAGGGTTTTGTAAAGGTCCAAGTAACAATTATAAAGGTCATGGGTGTTAGGTGCAGCAATTAACAAATCATCCTTTTAATGTAAAATATAAATTTGTGGCCATCGCTCTCTCACAGGGTCTACTGCTTGAGCAACGTAATTTTGGCAAAGACTAGGGCTGTTGGCCATACCGTGGGGAAGAACCTTTCATTGAAATCTCTGCATAGGGCCCTGAAAATTAATGCGAGGGAGACTAAAGGCAAAATAGGGTCTATCCTCAGGATCTAAAGGAATGGTAATACAGCAATCTTTTAAGTCAATAACCATTTTACAATTGTTTTTGGGAATTGCCACTGGTGTGAGAATACCTGACTGTAGTGCTCCCATCGGGAGCATAACTTTATTAATGGCACACAAATCTTGTAAAAGGCGCCACTTGCCTGATTTTTTATTGATAACAAAAATAGGAGTATTCGATGGTGAGGTTGAGGGCTCTACATGGCCGGCTGCCAGCTGTTCCTGCACTAACATGGAGGCAGCCTCCAATTTTTTCTTAGGTAAGGGGCCACTGATCCACCCACACAGGAGTTTGAGTCTTCCAAATAATTTTATCTGCATGAGGTACAGGAGGGTCAGGGACCAACACTAAAAATCCGAATACCCAAGGCCATATGTATTTGTGTTTTGTATGGGTTGCAGAGGCTCAACCAGTTTTCGTCTCAGTCTCCCCAGGCCTGTACCAGGGACAAAATTCATACTAAGCATTTGATGAGTCACCATGGAATTGGGACTGGGAAGAATAACTTCCATTTGACTCAAAATATCTCGGCCCCATTGGTTAATAGGTTAGGTCAGGAACATCGAAAAAAGTGACAGTTGACTTATTACCCTCTTTATCAGTCCAGCTAATAGACCTAGAGCTGACTGGAGGATTTTTTGATTGTCCTATCTCTTTAAGGTCACTCAAGGGTGGGGTGAGGGGCCAACCAGACGGCCAGTATTTTTTAGACATAATTGTGGCATCAGCTCCAATATCTAGAATTCCTTGGAATTCCTTTCCTTCAATAAGTAAGGTAAGGGGGTGTATTGTGAGAAATTGGCTGAACCCAATACACATCAGAGGAGCCCAAGGAGGCAGTCCCCCGCGGTAGGTTTGGGTGGTGGAAGTGCCTCCCGAATCCAAGGAAAGGAGTATTAATTGTGCAAGTATTGTTCCTGCGGGGATGGCCACAACTCCATTAATAGCTGTGGCCAGTATTTTTATTTCTCCAGTGAAATCATTATCAATAATGCCAGGGAAGACCTGAACACCTTATAAGGTAGTAGAGGCTCTTCCAAGAATAAGGGCAGACGTATGAGATGGAGGGGGACCCCTAATTCTAGTGGGTATTAACTGGGTCCCTTGCAATGTGTCTAATATTTTCTCAGTGGTGGCACAGAGGTCCAATCCTGCGCCGCCTGGTGTGGCTCGTTGGAACGAGGCAATTGTGGAGAAGGATTTTGAAGTAGGTTGGTAGTTTGGGAGGGAACAAACCTTATTGCCCCTGCGTTTGTCTTGGGAAAGTCAGGGCCAGGGGTTGGCCCTGCAGTGATTTTCCAAGAAGCAGGAAGAAATAGGCTGTCCAAGGGCATTTGTTTTAGATCTCCACTCACTGGCCCAGTGATGACCTTTGCCACATCTAGGGCAAAGAGTAGCTGGGGGCGGTTTAGCCCCAGTTTGAGGAGACACTATTCCTAGGCTTTGTTTGCCTGTCAGACACTAGTGTGTAAAATGGCCAGGTTGTTTTCAAGTAAAGCAAGTAGGTGAGCCAGGATTGTGAAAGGCCTTGGTAAAGGTGGCACCAAAGGCGAGACCCATGGCATGGGCTGCACCCACCCCTGCACAGAGTCTAATAAAGTCAGAAAGTTTCCTTTTATCCTTATGTGGTCGAAGAACACCCTGACATGCTGGCTTGGCGTTTTCAAAGGCAAGATGTTTTACAAAGGTGCTTTCGCTTTCGCTTGGTCCAAGCAAGCATTCTGCGGCTAGGTTAAGCCAGGAAACAAAGTCGCTATAAGGCTCGTGAGGCCCTTGTCGTATTTTTGCCAAGGAAGTGGTAGCTGAGGCCTTTTGAGGGACGCGTCTCCAAGCATGTAAGCCAGCCGTCTGAATCTGCGCCAAAAGTCCAGCAGGGAAACATGCCTGTTTATTTTTAGTGTCAAAAGGCGCATTGACCACTAACTTAACAGAAGTCCAGGATTTACAGGAGGCCTTTGTTAAATTTTTTTGAGCAGTTTCCCAACAGTGCTCTTTGAAATTGCGTTCCATAACAGAAAGTCTCCAGCACTGAGGTATCTCGGGTTTGAAATTTCCAATCATTGGTAGTAAGCCATTGTGCACTGTGGATTTCTAATAAAGCCACTCTGTAGGGCGCAGTGAGGCCAGAGTGAGCACAAGCCTTTTTAAGTTTTTCAAGAAAATGCAGGCTTAATTTTTTGTACACACTCTGGGTTCCTTCCTGCCTGGGGGTTAACTCCTCATCCTCTGAGTCCTGATCTCCTTGATCCATTTCCCCCGCTTTCTCCTCTTGATCATCATGTAAGTCTTTGACCTCAGACTGGGCAGGCATATCTATCTGACTGCTGGTTACTGGGAATGTGAGAACAGGCTGAAGGAGCAGGTTAGCCTTTTTATTAGACCGCCGATGGGCAGCTTGCCTTGACTCCATGTCTAAGGCTAATGAGCAGAGCTCAGAGTCAAGGGATGTTAATTCTTTTAAAAGTTGGATCTGTTCCCGTCTATGCTGGAGAGACTGTCGCAAGGGAGCCAGGTTAGGCAAGGGAAGTGGAGAAAAAATACCTGGGGGGCGATGTTGGCCCCTGAAGGGCCGGAGCACAAAAGGCATGAGGGATATAGGAGGGAGGTGGATGGGTAAGTTCTATAGGCTCTGGAAGGGTCCTGAGAGGTGGTCGGTCTTCTGAATGGTAGTGAGCTTCTTTCTTCTCCAAGGTAGCCTCCTCCCCAGGGGTCAATGTGTCTCTGGGATTTAAAACTGGATAAAGGTAGTTGGTAACCATTGGAGCCTTATTCATTAGGGTGGTATTTTGAGGTGGACCAGGAAGGTTCCCAGGGTCCTGGGGAGACTGAGAAGGGTCTATATCTGTACTAACTGATGGGCATGCAAATGGGGGACGAGAGGTCATTTGCATAGTCTCTTCCCCAATCCTGACAAATTTTAAGGTACCATTGTCAAAGGGTGAACTTTTAAGAATTTCATTAATTAAGTTCCAGTAAGAAAAGGTGGGAACAGGCACCTTTTCTGTGCCAAAGTATTCATAATAATCTTTTAAACAGTCTCCTACTCTAAGTCATGGTTTACCATCAATGGTTCCTTCAAGGGAAAACCATGGACACAATTCCCCTATGTATGAACAGAAAAATTTTAAGTCCTTTTTCTTAACACGTGCCCCCCATGTCTTGAAGGACTCCTTCAGGGCTGACAAAAACAAATCATGTGACGAAACTGCTTGTCCCATGGTGGGTCACTCACTGTGCATCATCCCCACACTCCTACTGGATATGTCTCTCAGTGGTGTCTGCTGAGGCAATCGCGAGCTCCGCTTGACCAAGTCTTCCAGGAGGACGGGGTTCCCCCTCAGTCAAAGGCTTGAGACCCAGTCGGTGGGCGCCAGATGTTCTGGCCGGCAGGACACATCAACGTGGGCAGCGAACATAGATGGGGAGGAATGAAGGGACAAAAGACACTAGAGATAACAGCATGACTGTAGTTCTGATCAAGCTGCAAACTTTTATTGTTCACACAGGGGATTTATATGCTGGAGATGGGAAAGCTCTCTTATCAGTAGTTCCTGGATGTCTTCACAAGGTGAGATAACCTCAGGATGTTTCAGGAAGACAGATGGCCGCAGGAAGTCTTCGAGATACAGATGGCTACAGGATGTCTCCCAGGCAGGATGTCTGCCAGGGGGCTGTTTCTTGTAAGTGTCAGGATATTCTATGAAGGAGAATTCCTTCTACCTATGAAAGACAGGGATTCAGTATTTCAAAAGGAAAATTGGAAAATGAATCCAATGTGTATGCAAATATGTGCTACACAAAAGTCTTCCCACTCTCATTCAGAACAATGCCTTGACATTACCTTCACCCCATGTAAGACATAATTAGAGGAGAAGAGTTACAAAATCTGTGAATACATATCTGGAATAGAAAATGCTCAATAGTTCACAAACTTGGAGGTGGGAGAGGAGTTTCCAAAAGTAAGAGACAGGGTAAAAACTCCACAAACATGGAGCTCTGCTGGCCTAAAGACTTCTTGAGTAACTGCCTCTGAGGTTGGGCACTTGAAATATATGTTGTTGTCAGAAGCTTTAGCTATCTCTGTAGTGAGACCATCAATGCTGCGTCTGCATCTATGTGACCTGAAGGACATGGTTTCTTATTTTCCAATGAACATGGGGCAGCAGTGCTTAATTCTCTATTTGTAGGTAAACTGTTGCCACTGAGCGCTAAGTGTCTCCCAGTGTAGACTGTGAAGCCAATTGGTCATCCTCCACTTTTTGTGGTATTTCTTGCAGCTGCACTGGGAGTTTAGTATATGCTTCATGAAATACAAGGAGTTCAACTGGGACACAGTGCTGGAGGGAGTTTTGTCACGTGTGGTGCGTAAGGGTCTGGAGGAGAATGCAACTACCAGGCTTCTATTCCACATAGCTTGTTCTCTTGACCATAGGAGTCTGATTCTGAGCATTGCCCTGAAACCTCTAGATATAACAAGATGCCTTTACATACAAGGGTCTGGGGGCTGTACCATGTCAGTCACAAACCATTTGGAAGCCAATTCCCGATCCACATGATCCCACCAAAGCTGTTTTAACACACACCTGCACACCACTGCTCTAGGCCCACTACTCAGCAGGCTCCAAATTACTGGCATCTCTGTTCTACACCATTTTCATAAAAACCAGTCAATCAAGGCACTGTCTGGTACACTCATGATCATCAATAGGACATCCAAAGGTTCTCCAGTGCCACCTGTTTATGGGAATTTCAAAAATTTCATGGTACTCATCTAGCTATTTTTCAAGGATGAATTGGAGGCACTCTGGGTTTCAGTTCATTCAGGAACCATTAAATGGAGAGGAAGCTCATTGCAATGAAAGCTCTGGAGTACTCTAACAGGCAAGGTTTCCCAAAGACAGGCCAAAAGGTCACATGAAGCCAGGCCCATTGAGGTCTACAATATGAACTCCATGTGTGTTTTGACTTGCAACTATGGCTGCCAAGTCTTTTACAATAAAACCATGAGATATCCTTCCTGAGATTCCCATTGCTGTGTGCAAAGCCACCCAGGGCTTAGATCTCAGTTTCCAAGGGCGACTCTCATGTGTGCCCTTCTAAAATCCCAACACAATTCATGGCAATACTTCTTTGAGTTAAGATCCACAACTCAGTCTCTAAAAGGAATCACACCAGTGTTCAAGCACAGGTGGACCCAGTCATCTCTTCCAACGGCCACACAAAGGACCACAATTAAAACCAAAACACTCCCACATGGCCCTCATCTTCTTCCATATAGACACTAATCATACCTTCTGGCTATAGGTTTCCATGAGGGGTGGAGCCAAAGACAGTGTCCAAAATAAGCTCCCTTGCCCCCGTTTTCCTGAAGTCAGTGTGGCCAGGGCACCCTTCCTGTGAACCAGGAGTGATCAAAGAGGCCTGCCGTTAATACTGCTCTGATTCTCCATTTTGAAGCCTACTGACTCTGGGGTAAAGATTCTTTATGTTAATTGGAGTATTGAGAAAACCAAAGCACCTATGGGCTAGCCTCTGCAGGGCTTTGAAGAACACCTTTGTCCCAAAGCATCCATAATCTCAATGATGAAGGTCAGGAACCATACAGAGGTAGGAGAGAGACTTCATCCACAATGACTGCTCTTTTGGCTCTTTTGGTTTTGGATGCACACATGGGATTTTTCTATAGATTCATCAGGTGGTGAGAATCTAAGCCACAGCCTCACACAGGGGCAAGAGGCTGATTAAGACACATCTCTTTCCAAAGCAATTAAGCAAAGAGGCACAGGTGATGCCTATTCATTTCCACTTGAAAACTGTTTTCTTCAGGCTTTACAAAGTGGTGGCCTGAGGAGAAGACCTTCCTGACATTCACGGTGTGGTGAGCCGCTTCTGCAGATTATGGTCACCATTGCAGGATGGCGCTGGCTCCACTGTGGTCTGTGACAAACGACTCCTTGTTTGGGAGAGTTGGTGCATGGTTTTTCAGCACCCTATGAGAAAGTTCCACGTGGCAGCTTCGCATTGGGGCTTGGGATGCTTTATTAAGGCTGGGAGGGGCATCCAACAAGGAATTAGAAGAAATATCAAGGGCCTGAATAAACTGCTGAAAGAAGATTCCTGAGTTGCGTCTTCCTTGCGGGCAAGGCGTCGCGACAAGTGGTGCCGAGACCCAGGAACCAGAACTTTCAGTAGTCAGGGTTGGTAAACCAGTTAGTCCCAGGTAAGTGGGACCCGCGATCAAAGCAGGGGTTAGTCCCAGGTAAGCGGGACCCGCGATCAAAGCGGGGTAGCTCCTCTGTAAAGCCAGAGAGAGCGGTACATTTTATTGCAGCTGCACTGTGTACTTTCGCTTTTACTTTCACTTTTGTTTTTTGTGTGTCTTTTGTTGTGTCATGGGTGCTGCATCTTCAAGTCCGCTTCTCCTGGCCCTAGATGGCCTGTTACGTTCCAAGGGCCTAGAAGTGAAACGTAGTACTTTACAGAGATTTTTACAGAAGACAGATATTGCTGCACCGTGGTTTGCGTTTTCGGGCAGCCTTACTATACCTAGCTGGGATAAATTAGTCACAGATCTTGACTTTGTTTCTGAGCAGGGCATATTAGAGGGTGGGGTGATACCCCTTTGGAAGATGATCCGTAGTTGCCTCGCAGATGGCAGATGTCAGGAAGCACTTACTAAAGGGCAGGAAGTTTTAGAGCAATTACATGAGGAAAGATCAGAGACGGCACAAAGTGAGGTAATTCAGGAGGATGGGAGTGTGCGGAGCGAGACACAGGGGAGGAGGCGATTGTCTCCAGCACGAAGTGAGGTATTTCAGGAGGATGGGAGTGTGCGGAGCGAGAAACAGGGGAGGAAATGATTGTATCAAGATCTCAGTACGCTGCGCACACTCCCATGCAAAAGTGGGTCAGAGGAGGAGGAGGATGAGGAGGAAGAGCTCGGGAGACTATCTCGTCAGCTAGGGAGTCTAACTATAGGAGAAGGGAACAAAAATAAACAGGAGCTCAAGGAAAATGATCCTCCGGATCCGCCGCCGTACGGTGGGGGTGTTTCGAGGAGAGCTTTCGATGCCCAAACATGGAGGGCTGTTAACGCTGAGATGGGTCTTGCTTATCCAGTTTTCCAGGATGACAATAGGGGAAGATTCCATGAGCCCTTAGATTTCAAAATTGTGAAGACCCTGGCGGAGTTTGTGCGCACTTATGGGGTGGATGCCGCCTTCACACTAACTCAGGTGGAGAGTCTGTCTAGATACTGTATGACTCCCTCTGATTGGGCTAGCCTTGTTCGGGCTTGTGTCTCTCTAGGTAAATATTTAGACTGGAGAGCCTTTGTGCTAGAGGGCGCGGTAGAGCAGGCCGCCCAAAACCATGCGGCGGGACACCCCCATTGGGACAAGGATATGCTTTTGGGACAAGGCAGATTTGCTAATCAACAGACAGGATTCCCTCCTGAGGCATATGATCAAATTAACAACAGTTGCATTCGGGCATGGAAGTCACTTCCAAATAGAGGAGAGTGTCTGGTAACTTGACTAAGATTCTGCAGGGCCCTACAGAACCCTTTTCAGATTTTGTAGCAAGGATGGTGGATGCCGCTGGAAAGATTTTTGGGGACCCTGATAGAGCCATGCCCCTTATCAAGCAATTGGTCTTTGAGCAATGCACCAAGGAGTGTAAAGCAGCAATCGCTCCTTATAAAAACAAGGGCATAGAAGCTTGGATAAAAGTGTGTAGAGAGCTTGGAGGACCTTTAACTAATGCAGGTCTTGCAGCTGCTGTCCTTCGGATTGCAAAAGGGGGCGGTCCTGGTGCTGGAACATGCTTCCATTGTGGTCAGTTCGGCCATTTCAAACGTGACTGTCGCAAAAAAGACAATTTTACTGGACCTCCTCGCGGTGGCCCTTCTAATGGCCCTCGTCAACCGGGGCTGTATCCAAAATGCAAAAAGGGGAAGCATTGGGCAAAAGAGTGTAGATCAGTGAGGGACATCCATGGACAGCCTATTTCAGCTGGGCCAAAAAACGGCCGAAGGGGCCCCCGACCCCAGGGCCCACAAATATATGGGGCAATGGAGAATGTCACACCCGAACCCGAGACATGGCCTTCTCTGCGCCATCCCATGAGACGCGGAGAGCCACTACAGGTGCCGCGGGATTGGACCTCTGTTCCACCTCCAGACTTGTATTAACACCTATGATGGGAGTCCAATTGGTGGAAACTGAGTTCAAAGGGCCTTTACCACCTGGCACTGTAGGTTTGCTAATTGGACGTGCATCCTCTATCCTACAAGGTCTTCATGTTTTCCCCGGAGTTATAAACCCTGATACTGTAGGGGCAGTAAAGGTTATCGTGGAAGCTCCAAGGGGCATTGTGTCTATCTCCCCAGGGGATCGGATTGCTCAATTGCTAATTTTGCCTAGTTTGCATAATCACTTCCCTGCTGACTCAAGGTCACGGACGGGAAATGAGATTGGTACCACCGGAGGAAATTGTGTCTATTTGTCACTGGATATGAGCAGTCGCCGCACCTTGGAATTAAGCATAGAAGGTAAATCTTTTGTGGGATTGCTGGACACAGGAGCAGATCGTACTATCATAGCCCTTAAGGACTGGTCTAGGGGATGGCCAGTGCAGGCTTCTGATCAATCACTAAGAGGACTTGGATATGCCCAAGCCCCTCAAATCAGCTGTAGACATCTATCTTGGAAGGACTCGGAAGGACACGATGGTACCTTTCAGCCTTATGTACTTGATTTACTTATTTCTTTATGGGGCCATGATCTGATGAAAGACATGGGGTTCACTCTTAGTAATGACTATTCCCCAGTGTCTCAACATATCATGCAAAATATGGGGTATAGGCCAGGTCTAGGACTAGGAAGGCACCTACAGGGGCGTAAGCATCCTGTGCAAGGTCATCAAAAGCTTAACAGGTTTGGTCTGGGTTTTTCCTAGAGGCCACTGGGGCTCCAATACCCATAACATGGCTCACCGAGGAGCCTGTTTGGGTGCCTCAGTGGCCTCTTCCCTCGGCTAAACTGGCACCAGCCCATGATCTAGTCAAAGAACAACTTGATTTGGGTCACATCCAACCTTCTAATTCTCCATGGAATAATCCCATATTTGTCATTAAGAAAAAATCATGGAAGTGGCGCCTACTGCATGATCTACGAGCAGTTAATGCTCAGATGCAAATTATGGGGCCCATTCAAAGAGGGCTGCCTCTGCTCTCCTCTGTTCCTCAAGGCTGGCATATAATTGTTATTGACATTAAAGACTGTTTGTTTTCCATTCCTTTGCCTCCTAAAGATTCACAACGTTTTGCTTTCACCCTTCCCTCGTGTAATCACGAAGAACCAGATCAAAGGTTTGAGTGGGTGGTGTTGCCGCAGGGGATGGCTAATAGTCCCACGATGTGCCAGATGTATGTGGGGAAGGCACTCACACCTCTCAGACATAAGTATTCCTCCACCAAGATCATTCATTATATGGATGATGTGTTATTTGCCGCAAAATTAGAACAGACAGTTAATGAGGCTTATAAAGAACTCGTGATGCTGTTGGCTCAACATGGACTGCACATCGCACCTGAAAAGGTTCAAACGGGGGATTCTATCAGGTTTTTGGGAGCGACAATTGGGTATGACAAATTAAAACCGCAAAAAATTACCTCAGGACTCAAGATCTCCAAACTCTAAATGATTTTCAAAAATTGCTGGGAGATATTAATTGGATAAGAGGATATTTACATATTCCTAATATTGTGCTCCAGCCTTTGTATGCTACTCTTAAGGGTGATCCAGATCTTGCTTCCCCTCGTAGCCTCACTACAGAGGCTAGAGCGGCTTTTATAAAAGTAGAACAAGCTTTACAGCATGCCACTCTATGCAGGCTCCAGAGTGATAAACCTTTCCAGTTATGTGTGCTTGCCACTATGCGGCAGCCTACTGGAGTACTGTGGCAAGATGGGCCCTTACTATGGATCCACCCACATATATCCCCAGGAAAATCCTTAGAATATTATCCTGATGCTGTTGCAGCGTTGGCACTTAAAGGGATTCAACAAAGCATTCAATTTTTCGGCCAATCACCTTCTTCTCTTATCATACCCTACACTAAAGCTCAACTTAATGTTTTATGTGCTACTCTAGCCAACTGGGCTATTCTGTGTTGCTCGTTTCAAGGGGGTATTGATTATCACTACCCTTCTCATCCATTACTCCATTTTGTTAAAGAACATCCCATCATTTTCCCTAAGGTAACTTCATCCAGTCCATTTCCGGGGGCTGTTAACATTTTTACTGATGGTTCCAAGTCTGGAATGGGAGCCTATGTAATTAATGACTCTCCCCCTATCCAGCATCAATTTGCTCCTGGAAATCCACAATGGGTAGAACTACAAATTGTTATTGAAGTTTTTAAACAGTGTTCTTTTCCTTTTAATCTTACTTCGGACTCCAGCTATGTGGGACAAGCACTAAAAGTCCTGGAGGCCGTGGGAGCTATTAGTGATGCCCACAATGTGTCTGCTTACTTTACTCAGCTTCAACAGCTTATCTCTAACCGCACTGCTTCTTTTTATCCAATGCACATCCGGGCTCACACCCCTCTTCCTGGTCCGTTATCCCAGGGTAATGCCTGTGTGGACTTAGCCACTAGAGGTCAATTGATATGCTTGGCTTCCTCCTTAGAGGGGGCTAAGTTGTTTCACCAAAACTTCAATGTTAATGCATTAATGCTGCGCAGGCGTTTTTTCATTTCAAGAGCGGATGCTCGGCAGATAGTATTGCAATGTCCCCATTGTGTCACATTTCTTCATTCCCCTAATTATGGAGTAAACCCACGGGGATTGAAGCCATTGGTTGTTTGGCAAATGGATGTGACACATATACCTGACTTTGGTAACCTTAAGTATGTGCATGTTTCCATTGATACGTGCTCTGGAATTATCCATGCTTCTGCTTTATCCGGAGAAAAGGCACGTAATGTCATTACTCACTGTTTAGAGGCATGGGCAGCATGGGGTGCACCTGCATCCCTTAAGACTGATAATGGACCTGCTTATACTGGCAGACATTTTACAGCTTTTTGTTCTACTATGGGAGTGCAACTTACTCATGGTTTGCCTTACAATCCTCAAGGACAAGGCATTGTTGAGCGTGCTCATCGCACCTTAAAGGAAACTTTACAAAAACAAAAGGGGGAATAGGAGCTGAACACACTCCTAAAGAACGCCTGTCCTTAGCTCTCTTTACCATTAATTTTTTGAATTTGGATATTCATGGTCGCTCTGCGGCCGATAGACATGTGTCCCCTCAGCCCTCTGTGATTGGCTATGTTAAGTGGAGGGATGTTCTTACGGGCCAATGGAACGGCCCTGACCCCGTGCTGACATGGGCACGAGGATCTGTATGTGTTTTTCCCCAGGATCGTACGGAACCGTTGTGGGTCCCTGAACGCTTGACAAGAAGAGTCTCGACATCAACTGACCAGCAACAAGAGATACCACAACAATCCTGTGATGTGAATCTTCATTCTGCTAAGTGCTCTGGCTCTGGTGCTGGTGCCGATGGCACAGGCGACACCAATTCGGTGGTGGGCAGTGGCACGGGCATGGCCAATGCCGATGCCGGTTCATGGTAATTCTAGTGTCCTCCCCACTCTTTTTTCTACCTCATGTGAGATGTCTGCTCCCTGTGCCTCTCCTAGAGGGGACATGGAGAGCATTTTTAATCAATCTCAAGTTAATCTCACAGGAGTTTTTTGTTTCAGCCTTAGAAACGCTAATTGCATTAGCCTTAAGACCAAAAATTTGACTAACTGGAAGGACCCATTGCAGTCCAATCAGGTCTCAGGGAGCATTATCAGTGCTGTATTGAGCAAGGTAGTTTCGGGGAAGCAATCAGGCTCAGGTACCCCCGCAAACAGCAGCTCTGCTCTTAACATAACAACCTTGGCTATTATCTCCGAGGTACTAATCCCAGTGCCTCCTTCTTCTAGTAGTATTTATGATGCCACTCATTTCAAGGCCTCTCCTTACTGTTCCCCTAATCTTGGTTTCCCCCCAACATTTACGCCTTGTCAGGATCATTTTGGGGAGAAGCATCAAGTTGCTAAAGGTTTCTCCCTTTCCCCCTCTCTTAAGAGGTATGTTTATAACTTTAACAATAGTGCCAGCTCCTCTACAGGAGTAGGTTGGTCCTGGTTTCAATGGCAGATTTCCAATGAAAAGGGGGCTTCAGCCGATATTTCTGCACTGGCTCAGTTGGTAGGAGCCAAAAGTTGGCTGGCTAATGTTTCTGGTACTGTTAGGGAAAGTGAACGAGGTAATAGATTTACATCTGTTTCAGTCGACTCTCTGTTGTATAATGCCACATTGCCTCCTGCAATGGTCTGTGTCCAATCCCCCTTCTAATTCCTTTTGGCTAAGGCCACCTCTTCGGGGATGCTGGATTGTTCTCATACTACCTGTATCTTCTCTGAGTGTTGGAATGGTTCCTGGACTGTAGCAGTGGTTATGAAAATTCCAACTTTTGTCCCAATCCCGGTCACTGCGGATCCTGATAAATTCCATATTGTTGAGCTACTTAGAGTCCGCAGAGATTTTGGAATCACAGCGGCTATAGTGACAGCCGTGGCGGTATCTGCTGCTGCAGCGGTTACAGCCAGAGTGGCTATGGCCAATCAAGTACAAACTGCTGCCACCATTAATCAAGTTGTCCAACAAACTTCCAGTATACTTGAATCCCAAAATACAATTAATCAACATATTTTGTCAGGGATTTTAGCTGCCAATCAAAGAATAGATTTACTCCAAGCTCAGGTAGAAGAATTGGCTGACTTGGTGCATTTGGGTTGTGTTGACCAACGTGCACATTTATGCATAACCTCTGTCAGATTTAATGATTCCAGGAATGCTTCCCGCATCATTGGCGAATATTTGGCCAGAAATTGGTCCATGGAAGCGGAAGACATGATCCAGTCTCAACTAACCCAGATAGCTGTCTTGAATAACACCAGTGTTGATCCAGTGACTTTGGGTCAATTCACCGATTGGATATCTTCTGCTTTTTCCTTTTTTAAAGAGTGGGTGGGGGTAGGCATTTTTGGTGCAATGTGTTGCTTCGGTATGTTTCTCTGTTTGTGGTTTCTCTGTCGCCTCAAGGCCCACAATGCTCACGATAAGGCTATGATCATCCAAGCTCTTGCAGCTTTAGAAAATGGCAATTCACCTCAAGTTTGGCTTGCGCATCTTAAACAGTAAATCTTTGACATGGTCGTTGCACCCCAAGTTATTATAACATTGCACTGGGATCGGCAAGTCTTTCCTCGTTATTCTCTTAGTGTTGGAAAGCCCTTGCACTCTGCCGGTCTTGGTGCCATTGCACGCAGGTGGGTTTTCACACTAATTCTTCTCTATTGCCTTAAAGTCCGTGCCTTTCTTTCAGGGTGTTGTCAACTCATTTGTCGTTGTGTACAGCCACAGTTCAGCCTCAGCTGTCCCCCTTCGTCCACCTTCGTCACGATACAGGATGCGAGGCAAGGCACTGCACTTGAGTGATCCTTGAAGTGGACCTCAAGGAGAGCATGTCCTATTGCATGCGGCTTTGATGTCCACGCCCCGCCCCACGAAAAAAGGCGTCTGCTGATATGGCTTCGGATCTGGGGAAGGGCCCTCCTTAGGTCTGAGCCATACTATGCAGCCACTTCTGCACAGTGGGATAGGACCTCTACTCTCGCCTGCATTGTTTTCAGAAAACAGAAGGGGGGAACTGTGGTGAGCCGCTTCTGCAGATTATGGTCGCCATTGCAGGATGGTGCTGACTCCACTGTGGTCTGTGACAAACAACTCCTTGTTTGGGAGAGTTGTTGCATGGTTTTTCAGCACCCTATGAGAAAGTTCCACGTGGCAGCTTCGCATTGGGGCTTGGGATGCTTTATTAAGGCTGGGAGGGGCATCCGACAAGGAATTAGAAGAAATATCAAGGGCCTGAATAAACTGCTGAAAGAAGATTCCTGAGTTGCGTCTTCCTTGCGGGCAAGGGGTCGCGACATCACGGCAACAGAAGAATAGGTAAACAAAAGGCCCAAAGCAGGGTTTCTCCACTGAGACTTTCCTGGTCACATTGATAATTGAGTTTTCTGAGATGTTCCCATTCCCTTCAGCTATCCAGTACATGGCCATGTCACAGAGTTTGGAGGTGGTACATATCTTGGACACAAAACCATGATCTTATTCTTGAGATTAGCTAGATTTCAGGAAGAATACCAGAACTTAGGATGGTAGTATGTGTTGCCCATCCACAAGGCAAGCTGCAGACCATTCATAAATTGGGCAGGTTGAATGTTGGGAAGCTTTCTACTAGACAGGACACATCTATCGATGCATTCTCTTTTCTAATGTCTACAACCACGGACTCAGTGGGATACACAGACATTGAAGCACTCGCCTTGTGAAATGACTTACTAGAAACAATTCACAGCAAACCAAACAATCAAACTTTCCTACCTATTCTCAGAACATGAGACAAAACCACAGACCCACACGCACACCCACAACCACACAGACCCCCAAGTAGGACTGTGACTATCCAGAGTGTCCTCTGACTGGTGAGCCATAATATATTGCCCCATAAGGGGCTGTCCTGTCTCAGATCTAGTCTCCATGGCCAACTCTGTGATGCTGTCAGGAGCCAGCAGTGAGCCACTACCTGATTTCTCAGGAAAGGCCCCTCTTCAGACCTTCCTGGGATTTGGCCATCCTCACATCAGTAGGTACCAAGAAAGACTGACTCTGTCCTTGGTAAATCCAAACAAGTTTGACCACTGGGACTTGGACTGGGACTGGCTCTGGGTGCCTGGCTTTTTGGATCCTAAGTTCAGAGAGTTCCATAACAAAGGAAGTGAGGTGAGGTCACTTCCCTCAGGAACTGAATGAGGTCAGTACATTGGCAACCACTTTGTCCTAACAGTTGCTTCCAGATTCTGATGAGATGGAGGCTGCACCTACTTCTGTGACATTTTAACAATTTAGAATGGTATATCAACCATAGGCACCCGGGAACAGCTCTCCACACAGGCCTTGTTTTGTCCATATTCTCTACATTAAGAGGGGAGAGGATAATTCAGATACATCCTTTCGTCCTGACCGGGTTGTTTGCCATGGAAGATGACTTTTGCTCTCTAAGGTCCTTCATTGCTGCCTACATCTTCTCAAAAGATTATTTCTGCATGGACTTTTGAAGTTCTCAGCTGGTGGAGGATCCCCTACCTTCCTGTATTGAAAGACCAACTCTGTCCCTGCTCTTCTGTAAAGTGAGATTGAGGGAACAGTGTATGGTTAGGGTTAATAGCGTGTTCGATTTGGGTTAGGAATCATTTTGCTATATGAATAATGGTATTGGGAACCTGTGATATTTATAAGAATATAGACGTGAAATACATGCATGAGATCAGAGACCTAGGAAAGATTTGAAGCCCAGAAATGCATTGTACCCTTGATTGGTATACTTAGCTTGAATTATGTTCTCCACCAAGGTCTCAGATAAATCGATATACAATGGCATAGGACCGTGTACCTCGGGTGATTGAATGTAGAAGAGAACATCCAGTCAAAAAGGGATAGTCCGTACGATTAGGAAGATACTCAGTATGTTTAGGAAGAATAGTGAGTCTAGGAGTTGGACCAAAATTTCTTTTGCAATAGGGTTTCGGTTTGAGAATGTAAATGTCAGCACATGTGAAGGGACAGTCACAATGATGAACTGAGGAAAATATGTAGGAAAGCAGATATCAATAGGGACCTTAGGAAATCACGCAAAGTATAAGGTGAGTGATAGGATTGGATATTGTCAACAGGCGTGAGGTTGAATATATAATCTTAGGAAGAAACAAATATGTAGTCACCAATAGGATTGACATTTGAGAGCATTAGGCAACATGGACATGGATGTTTTTAGTAATCCATGCTCACTTTCCATTTAGGCTCTGGCACAATCATAAGTGTGACCTTTGCCTTTTGTGTCCAGAGTACTTCTGTGGTAAATGTATATGTAGATAAGGTGACATGAGTATTTCTTACACCATTACAGGGAGCAATATTCTGAAAACTTATACATTATTACTGGGGCTACAAATAGGTGTACCCTGTGTTGATGATTATAGAGATGATGCATGAATAGACCATATTGTGAATAAAGTATATTACTGGTTCCAACTTTATATAATGGATTGAATTTACATCTGAAAATATATAGGAAATCTTATATTGATATATACACATTCATTCCAATCAGTTATATATCTAATGGTAATATTAGGGTTACGGTTTATCATGAAGAGTGTGTGAGTTTTGCTTCAAAAATAATTATGGAATCGAAAAAAATGTTTTTAGAAAGAAGTCTAGTGAAAGACCAATAAAGAAACAAGGAGGAATACATGTGTTCTGAAGTAGGAAGTAATTGAATGTGAACCAAATGCCTATAAATTTGTGAACATGTGGATGAAAATATATATCCTATGATGTCCAAAAACTGAAGAAATTGTAATGTACCAGTGTTGAATAAAAATGAACTTCAAAATACACATCATGTCCCATAGGAATCTACTTGCATTGATGTTAAACTGGGTCAGTTACTGTTGAAATATTAGGATTTGTAAGCACCATTCAATGAAGTTAGTTTTCAGTACTAGGAAACCAATATGTATTTCAGCTGGTTTAGTATTTCTGAGAATAATCTTGTGAAATGTTGTTTATAAATACACATGCAGGAACATGAATGAATTTATGGAGTGTATAATAAGACACATATATTTCATATTTTGGAAAATCTGGAGAATACACACACACACACACACACACACACACACACACATTAATATGTAGCAATACATATGCCAATCGAAATTCATCATGAAATATAATTCATCCACATATCCAAAAATATTCATTTTAATGAACATGGATTTATGTATAATGTTTTTCACTAGGAAGCTCACCCATAGGTTGAATTTTCAGTTCCATCAGTATTTAGGGGGAGTCATCTCTTCTCATAATTTTTATATTACAAAGTCAGTGAGCTCACAATAATGTACATGTGATACCATGTAGGATACTATACATGCATAAAAAAATACATGTGCTGAATAGGCTACAGAGTAAGGAACACAGGAATTTACATATGTGGTAACTTTAAAAACTAATGGAGAAATATTACAATGAAAAGTTGACTAGATTTATAGCACATACACTTGATAAAGCAGAAGGCAAATCCAAGTATACACCATGCTTCCTATGAAAGGCCTGTATTTATATTCAGTTAGGTTTCTTTTCTCCAGGATATTAGGATTAGTACTCAGAGTCTAGTAGGGTATGGGTTAGTGTGAGGGATTCAGTATTTCAAATGGAAAATATGAAAATGAATCTAATGTGCATGCAAACATGTGCTACACATAAATCTTCCCACTCTCATCCAGAACAATGCCTAGACATAACCATCGCTCCAAGTAAGACACAATTAGAGGAAAGGAGTTAGAAAATCTGTGAATACATATGTGGAAGGGAAAATGCTCAGGACTTCACAACACTGGAGTTGGAAGAACAGTTTCCAAAAGTAAGGGAGAGGGTAAACACTCCACAAACATCGAGCTCTGCTGGTCTAAAGACTTCGTGAAAAACTTCCTCTAAGGTTGGGCACATGAAATATATGTAATTGTCAGAAGATTTAGCTTCGTTTGTAGTGACACCATCAAATCTGGGTCTGCATCTATGTGACGTGGACGACATGGTTCCTTATTTTCTAATGAACATGACACAGCAGTTCAGAATTCTCTCTTTGTAGGTAAACTGTGGCCACTGGGAGCTAAGTGTCTCCCCGTGTGGTCTGTGAAGCCATTTGGTCATCCTCCACTTTTTGTGGTGTTTCTTACTGCTACACTGTGAGTTTGGTATTGGCTTCACGAAATACAAGGAGTTCAACTGGGACACAATGCTGGAGGGAGTTCTGTCACGTATGGTTGGTCAGGGTCTCCAAGAGAATGTATGAACCAGGCTTCTATCCCACATAGCTTTCCTCCTTGACTATAGCACCCTGATTCTGAACATTGCCTTGAAACCTCTAAATAAAACAAGATGCCTTTACATATAAGGGTCTGCTGCCTCCACCTTGTCAGTCACAAGGCTTTTTGAAGCCAATGTCAGATCCAGGTGGTCCTACCAAATATATTTATTTACACACCTACCGTCCACTGCTCTACATCCACTACTCAGCAGGCTCCAACTTACTGGTATCTCTGTTCTTCACCATTTTCACAAAACCCAGTCAATCAAGGCACTATTTGGTACACTCATGATCATCAACATGATATCCAAAGGTTCTCCAGTGCCATCTGGTAATGGGAATTTCAAAAATTTCATGGTACTTGTTTAGCCATTTTTCAAGGATGAAATTGAAGGCACTGTGGATTTCAATTCAGGAACCATTAAATGGTGAGGAAGCTAATTTCAATGAAAGCTCTGGAGAATTCTCACAGGCAAGGCTTCCCAAAAAGTGGCCAAAAGGTCACATGAATCCAGGATCAATGATGTGTACTATGTGAGGTCCATGTGTTTTCTGACTCTCAACTATGGCTGCCAAGTCATTAAAAAAAACATGTGATAACCTGGCTGAGATTCTCAGTGCTCTATGCAAAGCCACCCTGGACGGAGATCTCAGTTTCCAAGGGCGACTCTCATGTATGGCCTCTTAAATCCCAACACAATTCATGGATATACTTTTCTGAGGTCAGTTCCAGAACTCAGTCTCTAATGGGAATCACAGCAGAGTTCAAGACAAGGTGGACCCAGTCACCTCTTCCAACTGCCACACAAATGACCACAATTGAAATCAAAACACTCCCACATGGCCCTCATGTTCTTCTATATTGACACTCATGATAAACTCTGGCTGGAGTTTTCCAAAAGGGGAGCATCCCTAGTCAGTGTCCAAAATAACCTCCCTTGCCCCTCATTTGCCTAAAGTCAGGGTGGCCTGGACACCCTTCCTGTGAACCAGGAATGATCAAATAGGCCTGCCATTAATACTTCTCAATTATCCAAATTGAGGTCTTCTGACTGTGGGGTTTAGACTCTTTATGTGAATTAGTGTCATGAGAAATCACTAGCACCTATGGGCTAGCCTCTGCAGGGCTTTGAAGAACTCATTTGATCCAAAGATCCCTCTTCTCACTTGATGGAATTCAGGAACCTTACAGAGGAAGGCGAGAGACTTCATCCACAATGACTGCTCTTTTGGCCATTTTGGTATTGGACACATGGGATCTTTCTTTAGATCCATCAGCTGCTGAGAATCTAAGCCACAGCCTCACACAGGGTCAAGAGGCTGATTCAGACACATCCGTTTCCAAAGCAATTAAGCAAAGAGCCACAGATGATGCCCATTTATTTCCATTTGAAAACTGTTTTCTTCAGGCTTCACAAAGAGGTGGCCTGAGGCAAAAAACTTTCTGACATTCAGAGCAACAGAACAATAGGTAATTAGAAGTCCCAAAGCAGGGTTTTTTTCACTGAGACTTGTCAAAAGCCAGTGGTGAGCCACTACCTGCTTTCTCATAAAAGGGCCCTCTTCAGAGCTTTCCTGGCATATGGACATCCTCACATCTGTAGGTAACAAGATAGACTGACTCTGTCTTTGGTAATTCAAAACTAGTGACACCACTGGGAGTAGGACTGGGACTGGCTCTGTATGCCTGGCTCCCTGGATGCCAAGTTCCATCACCAAAGAAGTGAGGTTAGGTCACTTCCTTCAGGAACTGAATGAGGTCACGGCCTTGGCAACCACTTTGTTCTAACATTTGCTTCCAAGGGTCCCATGAGATGGAGGCTTCCCCTACTTCCTGTGACACTTTCACATGTTAAAATGGTATATCAACCATAGGCACCTGGGAACAGCTCTCCACACAGGCCTGATTTGGTCCATCTTCTCTACATTAAGAAGAGAGAGAGGCCGATTAAGACACAACTCTTCACCTGACCAGGTTGTTTGCCATGTAAGATGACTTATGCTCTCTCAGGTCCTTCATAGCTGCCTACGTATTCTCCAGGGATCCTTTCAGCATGGACCTTTGAAGTTCTCATCAGGTAGAAGATCCCCTACATTCCAGTATTAAAAGACCAACTCTGTCCCTGCTCTTCTGTAAAGTAAGATTGAGGGAACACTGTATGTTTAGGGTTAATAACAGGTTCAGTTTGGGTTAGGAATCATTTTGTGGATGAATACTGGTATTGGCATCCTGCGATACCAATAAGAATATAGAGGTGAACTGTATGTATGAAAACAGAAATCCAAGAAAGATTGGAAGGCCAGAAAAGCATTGGGCTCTTGATTGTGATACTTAGAATTGAATTACGTTCTGCACAGATGTCTCAGATAAATCGATATACAATGGCATAGGACCTTGTACCTTGGATGATTGAATGTAGAAGAGAACATCAAGTCAAACAGGGATAGTCGGTAGGATTAGGAAGATAGTAGGTAGGTTTAGGAAGAAGGGTGAGTGTAAGATTTGGAATAAAATTTCTTTAGCAATAGGATTTCGGTTAGAAAATGAATTAAAATGTAAGCACATGTGAAGAGTCTGTCACAATGATGAACTGGGGAAAATATGTAGGTAAGCCGATATCAATAGAGACATTGTGAAATCAGCAAAGTAATAAGTGAGAGATAGGCTTAGACATTTCAAAGGGTTGAGTTTGAATATGCAATCTTAGGAAGAAACAAATATGTAGTCACCAATAGGATTGACATTTGAGAGCATTAGGCAACTTGGACATGGATGATTTTAGTAATCCATGTTAATTTTCCATTTAGGCTTTGGTACAATCATAAATGTAAATTTGAATTCTGTGTCCAGAATATTTCTGTGAATAAATGTATATGTAGATAAGGTGACATGAGTATTTCTTCCACCATTTCTGGGAGCAATATTGACTGACTACTTCTGACTGATAGGTACAGATTCTTTATGTGATTTGGAGTCATGAGTAACCCAAGCACTTCTTCAGGTCTTGAAGAACTCATATGACCCAAAGGATCCCTATTCTCACTTGATGGATGTCAGGAATTGTTGGGAGCCATCAGCCAAGTAGGTATGACAATTTCCTTGCCAGCGTACCCCCATGTTTCTTTAGTGGAAGGACTCATGAAAATAGGACATTTTCCAGGACATTGCATGTAAGGTGACCTTGCTCAAGGACCAGGGCAGGATCCGTGTTTAGGGTGTTCCCCCTTTAGAATAGGGCAGTTTAGCATAATAGGAGATTAGGGTGTTCCCCCCTTAGAATAGGGCGTATCCTGCTGCTGATTTCCTCTTGAGTTCTTAGGGTCAGACAGTATATTTTGGGAGACAGAAGCCCATGTGGAGTGGATTTGGGCAGAGTAGTGGATTTGGGCAGAGGTGGATTTGGGCAGAGAACGTGGATTCCCCCAGAATGTGTTTGTAGACGGCCGGTGTGAGTTCGGGAATAAAGAATTGCTGTTTGAATCTACAAGTTGTGTGGTGGCTCGTGATTTGTGCCCAGCCAGAGACTGCGGCAAGGAATCTAACAGAGGAAGGGAAGATACTTCATCCACAATGACTGAACTTTTTGCCATTTTGGTTTTGGATGCACACATGGGATCTTTCCTTAGATCCATCAGGTGCTGATAATCTAAGTCACAGCCTCACACAGGG
Source organism: Callospermophilus lateralis (assembly GCF_048772815.1). Classification (NCBI taxonomy): domain Eukaryota; kingdom Metazoa; phylum Chordata; class Mammalia; order Rodentia; family Sciuridae; genus Callospermophilus; species Callospermophilus lateralis. The sequence goes on along the minus strand of NW_027514388.1, from coordinate 103,781 downwards.
CCAAGAGGCTGATTCAGACACATCCCTTTCCAAGGAAATTAAGCAAAGAGCCACAGGTGATGCCCATTCATTTCCATTTGAAACCTGTTTTCTTTAGGCTTCACAAAGGGGTGGCCTGAGGATAAGACCTTCCTGACATTCAGGGCAACAGAAAAATAGGGAAGCAAAAGGGCCAAAGCAGGGTTTCTGCACTGAGACTTTCCTGGTCACACTGTCCCTGCTCTTCCGTAATGTTAGATTGAGGGAAAAGTGTATGGTTAGGGTTAATAACACGTTCGATTTGCGTTAGGAATCCTTCTGCAGGACGAATATTGGTACTGGGAATCTGCAATATTTACAAGAATATATAGGTGAAATATAAGTATGAAAACAGAAATCTAGGTAAGATTTGAAGCCCAGATGGGCATTGGGCCCTTGAGTGGGTTACTTAGCTTTGAATTATGTTCTGCACAGATGTCTCAGATAAATCGATATACAATGGCATAGGAACTTGTACCTTGGATTATTGAGTGTCGAAAAGTACATCAAGTCATAAAGGGAAAGTCCATAGGTTTAGGATGATAGTCTCTAGGTTTAGAAACAACAGTGAGTATAGGATTTGGACCAAAAGTTCTTTAGCAATTTCTTTTCAATAAGAGAGTGAATGTAAATGTCAGCACATGTGAAGAGTCAATCACAATGATGAACTGGGGAAAATATGTAGGAAAGCAGATATCAATAGACACATTAAGAAATCAGCAAAGTATAAAGTGAGGGATAGGATTAGACATTTTCAACAGGCTTGAGGTTGAATAAATAATCTTAGGAAGAAACAAATACATAGGATTTATCAATAGGATTTACATTTGAGAGCATTAAACAACGGGAACATAGATATTTTTAGTAATCCTTGCTCATTTTCCTTTTAGGCTTTGCTACAATCATAAGAGTGAGTTTTGCTTTCTGTGTCCAGAATATTACTTTGTTAAAATTTATATGTAGATCAGGTGACATGAGCATTTCTTCCACCATTACTGGGAGCAATATTTTGAAGACGTAATTGGGGAACAAAGTAGAGTACCCTGTGTCAATGTATATAGAAATAATGTATGAATAGACCATACTGTGAATAAATTATATAACTGGTTCCAACTTTAAATAGTGGATTGATTTGATATCTTAAAATATACAAGAAATCTTAAATTGATATACATACATTCATGATAACCAGTTATACACTAACGGTAATATTAGGGTTATGGTTTATCATGAAAAGTGTGTGAGTTTTGCTTCAATTATGATTATGGAAATCGAAAATAATGTGTTTGGAAAGAACTCTCATGAAAAGACCAGTCAAGAACCTTGGAAGAATATATGTGTTCTGAAGCAACAGGTGATTGAAATTGAAACAAATGTCTATAAATTTGTGAACTTGTGGTTGAAATATATATCCTATTTTGTGCATAAACTGAAGAAATAGTAATGTACCTCTGTTTAATAAATATGAACCTAAAAATACACATCATGTACCATGGGACACTGCTTTCATTGTTGTTGAACTAGGTTTTACTGTAGAAATATTAGGATTTGTATGCACCATTCACAGAAGTTAGTTTTCAGTACTAGGAAACAGATATGTATTTCAGGTGGATGAATATTTCTGAGAATAATCTTGTGAAAAGTTGATCATAAATTCACATACATGAATATGAATGATTTTAAGGAGTGTATAATAAGATTCATATTTTTCATATTTTGAAAAATATAGAGAGTGTGTATATATATATAAATATATACACACACACACACACACACACACACACACACACACACAGACATTAAAAACAAGCAATATATTTGCCAATCGAAATTCATCATGAAATATATATCATCCACAGGTGCAAAAATATTTATTTCACCGAAAATGGATTTATGAATAATGTTGTTCTACTAGAAAGCTCACCCATAGGTTGAGTTTTCAATTCCAACAGTATTTAGGAGGAGTGATCTCTTCTCATAACTTGTATCTGCCTCGTCTGCAACCTCACAAAAATGTAGGTGTGATAACAGGTAGGATTCTATATGTGCATATAAAAATACATGTGCCGAACAGTCTACAGAGAAAGGAGACACCAATTTGTTGAGAGCCACAGCTGAAGGGGCCCCAGCAAACTTCCTGCTCCCAGAAACATCCACCTGCCAGGTGATTGTTGGCTCACAGCGGCCCCAGCAACATCTAGCTGATTGGCTCCTCTGTGGTGATGCTCATTGGAGATGCTCATTGAGCTTTTTCCCCGCCCTTTCCGACTGCCAGCTGATGATTGGCTCACAGCAGCCCCAGCAACATCTAGCTGATTGGCTCCTCTGCGGTGATGCTCATTGGGCTGTTTCCCTGCCCTTTCAGACCACAGAGCTGCTCATTGTGGGACTTTTTTGGCTCCACCCACGTGACCCAGCCAAACGGCATCAAGAGGAGGAGGATTGTGGGAGGTGGAGAGGCTTGTGGGTGTGACAGAGACTTTACAAGGAAGCCAGTGGTGGCAGTTGGGCTCTGAGGGTTTTTTTTTCCTGAGGAGCTGTTTTGTTTGTCATTTGTGGTTCTAAAAATAAAGTTTGTTTCTTTTGAACAGTGGCTTTTGAATCATGCCCAGGAAGACTGCAGCGTTTGGTGGCTCGCATGGGGAGTGACTGAGGGTAAGTGATAAGGTAAACTGCTCTCCCCTGAGGGCAGGGTGAGAGGATGGGTAGCCATTTTAGGATTCCTCTTTTGTTTTGCTTCACTTTTGTTTTAACTTGCCTGTCCATAGAGATGAGTGAGATGGAAGAGAAACCTCTCACATCTGAGGAAAAATTATTTACGTCTGAGGAACAGATACTGAGAAAGGACTGATTCACATGTCAGGAGGATAGAAAGGCCATAATGACTTTTTGTTGTTCTCTTTTTATTTCATTCTGTCTCTGTTTTGTTTGGCATCATCTTGTTGGGTTGTATTATAGTAGAAATACGGGATCAGAAATTAGTAAAAAACAAACTGAAAGACTGTTAAGTAAATTGTTAGAGGAAGGAGGCATCTCATTAAAGTCAAGACAGTCAGGGCATACGTTGATACAATACAAAAATGTAGCCCATGGCTTTTTAAGGAGGAGTTGTTAAATATACCATAATGGAACCATCATGGTGAAGATTAAAAAGAGGAGAAAAGAACAGCCCAGGGACTCTGCCAGTTGAAACATTGCCATTGAGGACGTTCATATCTGTTTTGCTTAGTCCAAAGACTTTAGTTCAGACAAAGATAGAGGAACAAAGCTTAGGACAGAAAATGCCATCAGGGGAAAAGATACAAAAGGAGACTGCTACTAACAACTTTCTATCATCAGAGGGTGTAAGTGTCCAACCAACAGTGCCACCTCTACAGGAGACTGTTACTAACACCATTCTATCACCAGAGTATGTAAATGTCCAAATAACAAGGCCACCTCCATATGCTGGGAGGCACCCAAACCCCGCAGTTGATAGTTCGGATCCTGAGACAGGATCTCAAGTATTAACATGCCCTTTATTTGAGGTAGGAGGGCAGCGAATTCACCATGCTTTAAATTTCAAAATAGTGAAGCAACTAAAAGAGGTTGTAACAACCTATGGTCCTCAAGCACCCCTCATTGTAAGCTTGGAGGAATCCATTAACAACTTGAATATGACGCCAGTAGATTGGGCTAATATGTGTAAAGCTGTGCTAAATGGAGGTCAATACCTGTTATGGAAGGTTGCCAATGAGGAATTTTGCAAGGAGACGGCTAGGCGAAATGCAGCAGCTGGTTATCCTCAGAGAAATCTAGATATGTTGTTAGGAAAGGGACCCTATGAGGATCAGCAGCAACAAATTGCATATAATCCTGGTGTATACACACAAATTGCTGCAGAGGCAGTTAGGCCATGGAAGACTTTACAAGGACATGGAGGTTTACAAGGTCAATTATCTAAGGTAATACAAGGAGCTAATGAATCTTACGCTGAATTTGTAGATAGGCTTATTCAAATCGCTACCAGAGTTTTTTGGGAATACAGAACTAGCAATGCCATTAATAAAACAACTGGCTTATGACCAAGCAAATCGTTGGTGTAGAGATATCATTAGACCATGGAAACATGAAGATTTAAACACATATATTAAATTATGTAGAGACATTAATGAATAAGAGCAAGTCGTGGCAGCTGCAGTAAAACAGGCTTTAGATGCCAGAGACATCAATGAACAAGGGCAATTTGTGGCAGCTGCAGTAGAACAGGCTTTAGATGCAAGGCCAGGAACATGCTACAATTGTCAACAAACAGGATATTTTAAGAGGAATTGCTCCATAGAAGGAGGGTTTAACAAAACTAGATACCAAAGGAGCAGAATAATTGGTATTTGCCCACGATGCCATAGAGGGAGACACTGGGCTAATGAACGCCGTTCTCAAACCCCCATAGAGAATACCTCATTATCAAAAAACGAACAAGGACCAGCTGTTTACCCACGATATCATGGAGAAAGGCATTGGGTTCGATTGCCAAAAAATGGACAGGGGTCCCAATGCTCTGGGGCCAAAAACCTCAAATATACGGAGCACTGGAGGAACACAGCAACCCCATCAGGGTAGTGCCCAGGACACATTGTCCATCATACGCCTCATCAGACAAATCAGAGAGAGTGCAGGGTTGGACATCTGTGTCTCCGCCAGATCAGTACTAACTGCAAAGATGGGGGTTCATATCATTCACACAGGGGTGAAAGGACCTCTTTCCAAAAAAACAGTAGGCTTATTATTGGGACGCAGCTCTTCTAATCTAAAAGGACTTATGATAAGTCCTTGGGTAATTGATCGCTTCATTATGAAGGTGAAATAAAATTTATAGCAAGTTCTCCAAAGGACATATCAGTAATTGCACCAGGAGATAGAATAACACAGTTACTAATAATACCCAGGTTACATGATAAATTTTCCAGTCATGCTGTAGAAAGAGGTTCCAAGGGATTAGGCTCCACAGGTTTAGATTGGGCTATGCTTTCTTTAAATTTAGATTCTCGCCCCATGCTAAAACCAAATATTCAAGGACATGAATTTAATGTGCTACTGGATACAGGTGCAGTCCTTAGCATCATCTCTCATCAAGAATGGCCAAAACATTGGCAATTACAACAAGCCACTCAAACGCTTTGAGACCTAGGAGTGGCGACTAATCCCCATAGAAGTGCAATGGTATTAGATTGGAATGATTCTGAGGGATGTGAAGGAACTATACAGCCATATGTATTGGATCATCTTCCTGTAAATTGATGGGGATGAGATGTCCTAGATCAATTAGGTTTGACATTAACAAATAACATCAATCAAAATGCACCCACTATTATGGCTAGAGAAGGTTTTTTGAAAGGAAAAAGATTAGAAAAACTAGAACAAGATATAGCAGCACCAATTCAAATAGACCAAGCAACAGACAGACTTGGGTTGGATTTTCAGAAAGGGCCACTGAGACAATAAAAATTACTTGGAAATCAGAAAGACCAGTATGGGTTCTTCAGTGGACCCTGACTAAAGAAAAGATACAATCACCCCAGGACCTGGTCAAACAACAATTAGCGGAAGAACATATACAACCTTCTGTATCTCCCCATTATACTCCCATTTTTGTCATCAAAAAGAAATCTGGTAAATGGAGATTATTGCAAGACTTAAGAGCCATTAATAATAAGATGGTTATTTTTGGACCTGCTCAGTCGGGGATCCCTCAATTGTCTGCTTTGCCAAAAACTTGGTATGTTTTAGTTATACATATTAAAGATTTTTTTTTCAATTCCAATTCTTCCTGAGGATAGTCCACGTTTTGCATTTACTATCCCTGCACTGAATCATGAAGGTCCTGATCAGAGGTATGAGTGGAAAGTACTCACTCAAGGGATGCCTAACAGCCCAACTATGTGTGAAATTTATGTTAACAAAGTAATCCAGCCACTTAGAAATCAAAATTCTGAAATACAAATATTTCACTATATGGATGATGTATTATTAGCACACAAAGGTAAAAACGCATTGCTAGAATGTTATGCAACACTTACAAACTTATTAAAAATTATAATCTAGAGATAACAATTGATAAAGTACAATTAAATTTTCCAATTAATTATTTAGGAGTTCTATTATCCTCAACCATGGTCAGTCCACCAAAAATTCAAATACGAGTAGATCAACTGCAATCAATTAATGACTTTCAAAAGTTATTAGGAGACATAAATTGGATAAGGCCTTATCTAGGTATACAAAGAGGAGAGTTGGGACTTTTATTTGATATCCTAAAAGGTCCATCTGATCCAAATTCACCCAGAATGTAAACGCCTGAAGCAAGAAAGGCATTAAAAATCATGGAAACATATATGGGAAATATGCATCTGGATAGATTTGATAAAATATTGCCTTTATTATTTATTGTACTACCAACAAAAAATATTCCTACAGGAGTATGTTGGCAAGAAGCTCCATTATAAAGGATTCATTTTTCTTATTCTTCTAACACTATAATTAATAGGTATCCCAAGGCTAACGGACAATTAATACTCATAGGAATAAAAGCAGCAAAGTGAGTGTTTGGAATTTCTCCCAACAAAAGTATTACTCCATACACTATGAATCAAATTGATTAATTAGCTAATGAGTTAAATACTTGGGCAATAATCATGTGTAAATCTAATATTTCTTTTGATACCCACTTACCATCTAATCTTATATTGTCTTTTTGGTCATCTCATCCTGTAATTTTTCCAAAAATGACAAGAAAACACCTATCATGAATGCTCCAAATATATTCATTGATGGGTCAAATAATGGTACAGCAGCAATTGTTACACCTGATCAAACTGTTACATTTTTAATACCCCAACAATCAGCTCAAAAGGTAGAGCTTAATGCAGTATTATAAGCTTCTGTGATGTTTAAAGATTCTGTGTTTAATTTATTTTCCAATAGTCAGTATATAGTTAATGCTATAGTATCCCTTGAAGATGCTGGTAGGATTTCCCCTTCCTCTACTGTTTTCTCTTTCCTTTCCACTATACAAAGTCTAATCTGGGACAGAAAAGATCCATTCTTAATAGGACATATCAGGGCACATCCAGGATTGCCTGGAGCCCTTAGTTTGGGCAATGATTTAGCAGACAAAACTACACATGACATACATACATATTTTCTCTACACTAGAAGAAGCTATAAATTTTCATAAAAAGTTGCATATCAATGCTAACACTTTACAAAAGCATTTCAAAATAACTAAGTAACAAGCTAGACAAATATTAAAACAATGTCAAAATTGTGTGACCATTTTACCACAAGTTAATCTTGGAGTCAATCCTAGAAGATTGATACCTAACCATATTTGGCAGATGGACGTCACACACTTGCCAGAATTTGGAAAATTAAAATATTTGCATCTTACAGTTGATACTTCTTCTGGATTTTTGTTGGGCTCCCTTCATGCTGGAAAAAAAACTAAAGATGTTGTAGCTCATTGCTTACAAAATTTTGCCACTTGGTCATTCCAAAAGAGTTAAAATAGATAATGCCTCTGGTTATACTTCTAACTCTTTTAAACAATTTTGCTCATCATTTGGCATTACTCATATAACAGGAATCCCATGCAATCCACAGGGACAATGCAGAGTTGAAAGAGCACATCAAACTATTAAAATGTACTTATTAAAGTAAGAAGACGGAATTGGGAAGAGATATAAATTCCCCAAAGATGAACTTAAAACAACCCTTTTTAACTCTAAACTTTTTAAATTTGGATTTTCAGGACTTAGTGCTGCAGAAACGCATATGTGTCCAAAAAATGTGTATAATCCCAAGGTACTTTGGAAGGATATTCTAACAGGACAATGGAAAGGTCCTGACCCATTAATTTTCTATAATTGGGTGTCTGTTTGTCGGTTTCCACAGGAAGAACAGCAGCCGATTTGGATTCCAGAGAGATTAACTAAGGTTCTGACTCAGTGATTGCCTAAAGTCGGGGGTCTGTTTATGTGTTTCCACAGGGAGAACAGCAGCCGATTTGGATTCCAGAGAGATTAACTAAAGCAATTTCTATAGACCAAAATAAGATGATTTGGCTCAAATTCATAACAGCTGATGTGCAAAACTCCAGTTTGGCTATCCTTACATCGGCGACAGAACAGGGATGCTTTTATCAATATTTATTTTATTATTGCCCTTTACCACATCATGAAGTTCTCTTTTGTTTTTTGAGCTCATACAGACCTAGGTTAATGTTTTGCTGATCAGTTCTATTTTTTGTCTATAGAGTTTTTAAACATTGCAATGATGATTTCACCTGTAAAAAGTTATAAGGCCTTTACTATTATATTATGTGTTGTATGTATTTATTATGTGTGCACACTTGTGTTTTGTGTTATATGTTTGAATGTGTGTATGTCCATATATCATATATGATGAGTGCTCATGAAAAAATGGGTCCATTTTTTTTTAATTCACGTGAATTAAATAGTTTAATTTAAATGGGGTAAACAACTGTTCAGGATTGTTTTAATATGTAAAAAAATAGGAGGCTAACAGACCTGTTTTTTTACTTTTACCTTTTTTTCATTATATTTAATAATTCTCTTCAAGATAATGTAAATTGTTATGAAAATTGTTTTCTTTTAGTGCCTTCTGGAATGTTACATAATTTTTTCTTTAGCCATTATTGCCAGAATTCCTATCTTTATCCCAGTGCCGGTGAAGACAAAGATAAAACCAATATACAGGTTCTGCAATACCCATCACTGAACTGCTTGCAGAACTTGCTTGGAATATGTATCACTTGTATGCATTGTGAACTCACTTGTATGCATTGTGAACTATCTGCTGGTGCAGCGAATTGTGGTAGTGTTTGGATACTTATGCTAATTCTGTCATCAGTGGTACAATTTTTCCAAAAGGAGCCCTCAATTGGCTTGGTGTATCTTCCCTATTCTCGTTTGATAGAGGTCAGGAAACTTACAGAGGAAGGCGAAAGAATTCATCCACAATGACTGCTCTTTTGGCCATTTTTGTTTTGGATGCACACATGGGATCTTTCTTTAGATCTATCAGATTCTGAGATTCAAAGCCACAACCTCACACAGGGCCAAGAGGCTGATTCAGACACATCCCTTTCCAAAGCAATTAAGCAAAGAGCCACAGGTGATGCCCATTCCTTCCATTTGAATACTGTTTTCTTCAGGCTTCACAAAGGGGTGGCCTGAGGCAAAGACCTTCCTAACATTCAGGGCAAGGGAACCATAGGTAAGCAAATTGCCCAAAGCAGGGTTTCTCCACTGAGACTTTTCTGTTTACAATGATATCTGAGGTTTCTGAAATCTTCCCTTTCCCTTCAGCTATGCAGTACATGGCCATCTCACAGAGTTTGGAGGTGGTACATATCTTGAACACAAAACAATGAGGCTATTCTGGAGAGAGGCCAGAATTCAGGAATAAAACAGGAACTTAGGAAGATAGTAGATGTTGCCTGTCCATAAGACAAGCAACAGTCCATTCATAAAAAGGGCAGAATGAATGCCTGGAAGCTTCCTACTAGACAGGACACCTCCATTGATGCATTCTCTTTTCTAAAGACTACAACAACGGACACAGTGCATATACAGACATAGAAAAACTCGCCTTGTCAAATGACTTACTAGAAACAGTCGACTCCAAACCAAACAAACCACCTTTCCTACCTATTCTCAGAACATGAGACAAAACCATGAACTCACACCCACACCCACAAAGGAACCTCCTTCCCACAAGTAGGTCTGTGACTATCTGTAGTGTCCTCTGACTGGTGGACCATACTATGTTCTTCCAAAATGGCCTGTCTTGTATCAGAACTGGCCTTCTTTGCCAACTCTGTTAAGTTGTCAGAAGCCAGCAGCTTTCTCAGGGAAGACCCCTCTTCAGAGTTCTCCTGGCATTTGGCCATCCTCACATAAGGAGGTAACAAGAAATACTGACTCTGTCCTTGGTAAATTCAAACAAGTGTGCCCACTGGGACTGGGAATGGGACTGGCTCTGGGTGCCTGGCTTCCTGGATCCCAGGTTCAGAGAGTTCCATCACCAAGGAAGTGAGGTAGGTCACTTCCTTCAGGAATTGAATGAGGTCAATACCTTGGCAACCACTTTGTCCTAACAGTTGTTTACAAGGGTCCCATGAGATGGAGGCTGCCCCTACTTCCTCTGACACATTCATTAGTTAGAATGGTATATCAACGATAGGCACCAGGGAACAGCTCTCCACACAGGCCTGTTTTGGTCCATCTTTTCTACATTAAGAACAGAGTGGCTGATTCAGACAGAATACTTCATACTGACCGGGTTTTTTGCCATGGAAGATGATTTTGCTATTTCAGGTCCTTCAGAGCTGCCTAAGTTTTCTCCAGGGAACATTTCTGCATGAACCTTTGAGGTTCTCAGCAGGTGGAATATCCCCTACATTCCTGTATTGTAAGACCAACTCTCTCCCTGCTCTATTGTAAAGTTAGATTGAGGGAACAGTGTATGCTTAGGGTTAATAACAGGTTCGATTTGGGTTAGGAATCATTCTGAGGGATGCATAATGGTATTGGGAACCTGCGATATTTACAAGAATATAGAGGTAAAATATAAGCATGAAAACAGAAATCTAGTTATGATTTGAAGCCCAGAAGTGCATCGGGCCCTTGATTGGGATACTTAGCTTTGAATTATATTCTGCACAGATGTCTCAGATAAATCGATATACAATAGTAAGTGATAGGATCAGACATTTTCAACAGGCTTGAGGTTGAATATATAATCATAGGAAGAAACAAATATTTAGTCACCAATAGGATTGACATTTGATAGCAGTAGGCAACCTGGACATTGATGTTTTTAGTAATCCATACTCACTTTCCATTTAGACTTCGGTACAAACATTAGTGTGACATTTGCATTTTGTGAAAGAAGTCACATGAAAAGACCAGTGAAGAAACCTCGTGGAAAACATGTATTTTGAATTAGGAAGTGATGGAATGTAAAACAAAATGCCTATTAATTTCTTAACTTGTTGATGAAATATATACCCTATCATGTGTATTAACTGAAGAAATAGAAATCTACCAGTATTGAATAAAAATGAATGACAAAATACACATCATGTCCCATAGAAATCTACTTGCATTGATATTAAACTGGGTCAGTTACTGCAGAAATATTAGGATTTGTATGCACCATTTACTGAAGTTAGTTTTCAGTACTAGGAATCAAATATGTAGTTCAGGTGGATGAATATTTCTCAGAATAATTTTGTGAAAAGTTGATTATTAATCCACATACATGAAAATGAATGAATTTACGGAGTGTGTAGTAAGACACATATATTTCACATTTTGAAAAATCTAGAGTGTGTGTGTATATACATAAACACACACACACACACACACACACACAGACATTAAAAAGTAGCAATATATGCCAATTGAAATTCACCATGAAATATATGTCATCCACAGATCGAAATAAATTCATTTTACTGAACATGGATTCATGTATAATATTGTTGTACTAGGAAGATCAACAATAGTCTGAATTTTCAGTTCCAACAGCATTCAGGAGGAGTGATCTCTTCTCACAATTTGTATCTGCCAAGTCAGCCACCTCACAAGAATGTACGTGTGGTACCAGGTAGGATTCTATATGTGCATATTAAAATACATGTACAGAATAGGCTACAGAAAAAGGGAGACAGGAATTCACATATTCGTTAACTTTAAAAACACATGGAGAACCATTTCAACAAAAAATTGACTAGATTTATAACATATACCCTATATAATGCAAAAGGCAATTCCAATGATACATCATTCGTCCTCTTAACTGCTTGTATTTCTATTCTTTTTGGGTTAATTTTCCCCATCATATTAGGATTAGTAGTCAGAGTTTAGTTGGGCATGTGTTAGTGTCAGGGATTCAGTATTTCAAATGGAAATTTGGAAAACGATTCCAATGTTTATGCAAATATGTGCTACAAAAATATCTTCCCACTCTCATCCAGAACAATGCCTTGACTTTACCTTCATTACAAGTAAAACACAATTAGAGTGGAAGAGTTAGAAAATCTGTGAATACTTATCTGGAATCGAATATGTTCAGGAGTTCACAAACTTGGAGGTGGTAGAGAAGATTCCAAAAGTAAGGGAAAGGGAAAAACTCCACAAACATGGAGCTCTGCTGGACTAAAAACTTCTTGAGTAACTGCCTCTGAGCTTGGGCACTTGAAATATATGTTGTAGTCAGGAGATTTAGCTTCCTTTGTAGTGAGACCATCAAATCTGGGTATGATTCTATGTGACCTGGAATACATAATTTCTTATTTTCCAAAAAACATTAGGAAGCAGTCCTTAATTCTCTCTTTGTAGGTAAACTGTGGCCACTGGGGGCTAATTGTCTACCCTTTTGAACTCTTAAGCCATTTGGTCATCCTCCAGTTTTCCTGGTGTTTCTTGGTGCTGCATTGGGAATTTGGTATTTGCTTCACGAAATACAAGGAATTCAACTGGGACACAGTGCTGGAGGGAGTTCTGTCACATGTGGTGGGTCAGGGTCTGCAGGAGAATGCACCAACCAGGCTTCTATCCCACATAGCTTGCCTCCTTAACCATAGCAACCTGATTCTAAACATTGGCCTGAATCCTCTTCATATAACAAGATGCCTTTACATAGAAGCGTCTGCTGGCTGCACCATGTCAGTCACAAGCCAATTGGAAGCCAATGGCAGATCCACATGGCCCAACCACAGACCACAGATGTTTTTTTTTTTTTTTTTTTTTTTTTATCACACACCTGCCCATCACTGCACTAGGCCCACTACTCAGCAGGGTCCAACTTCCTGGAATCTCTGTTCTACACAATTTTCATGAAACTCAGTCAATCATGTCACTGTCCTGCATATTCATGATCAGCAACAGGACATCCAAAGTTTCTCCAGTACCATCTGGTCATGGGAATTTCAAAAATTTCATGGTATTTATCTAGCAATTTTTCAAGGATGAATTTGGCAGCATGTGGGTTTCAATTCATTCAGGGACCATTAAGTGTTTTGGAAGTTCATTTCAAAGAAAGTTCTGGAGAAATCTCACAGGCAAGGTTTCCCAAAGATTGGCCAAAAGGTCACATAAATCCAGGCCCATTGAGGTCTACAATGTGAGGTCCATGTGTGTTATGACTCTCAACTAAGCCTGCCAAGTCTTTCAGAATAAAATCATGTGATATCCAGCCTGAGATTCCCAGTGATCTCTGGAAAGCCACCCTGGGCCTAGATGTCAGTTTCCAAGGGTGACTCTCATACTTGGCTTCCTAAAATCCCAACCCAATTCATGGCAATACTTCTCTAAGTTCTATTCCTGTACTCAGTCTCTAAGTGGAATCACGCCACAGTTCAAACCCAGGTGGACTCATTCCTGTATTATAAGACCATCCATTCCAACTGCCACAAAAATGACCACAATTAAAACCAAAACACTCCCACATGGCCCTGATCTTCTTCCATATAGACACTCATCATATCCTCTGGCTGGAGATTTACATGAGGAATGCAGCCCAAGACAGTGTCCAGAATACGCTCCCTTGCTCCTCGTTTACCTAAATTCTGAGTGACCTGGACACCCTTCCTTTGAACCAGGAGTGATCAAATAGGACTGCCATTAATACTTATCCACTTCTCAAATTTGAGACCTACTGACTGTTGGGTTTAGATTCTTTATGTTAATTGGAGTCATGAGAAAACCCAAGCACCTATGTGCTAGCCTCTGCAGGGATTTGAAGAACTCATTTGACCTAAAGGATCCCTATTCTCACTTGATTGATGTCAGAAACCTTACAGAGGAAGGCGAAAGACTTATCCACAATGACTGCTCTTTTTGTCATTTTGGTTTTGGATGCACACATGGGATCTTTCTTTAGATCCATCAGTTGCTGAAAATCTAAGCCACAGCCTAACACAGGGCCAAGACGCTGATTCAGACAAATCCCTTTGCAGAGCAATTAAGCAAAGAGCCACAGGTGATGCCCATTCTTTTTATTTGAAAAAGGTTTTCTTCAGACTTCACAAAGCGTTGGCCTGAGGCAAAGACCATCCTGACATTTAGGGCAATAGAACAATAGGTAAGAAAAGGCGCAAAGCAGGGTTTCCACAATGAGACATTACAGGTCAAACTGGTATGTGAGTTTTCTGAGATGCTCGCCATTCACTTCAGCTATTCAGTACATGGCCATGTCACAGAGCTTGGAGGTGGTACATATCTTGGATACAAAGCCATGAGCCTATTATGGATAGTGGCCAGATTTCAGGAAGAAAACAGGAACTTAGGAAGATGGTAGGTGTTGCCCATCAATATGGCAAGCCGCATTTCATTTACAAATTGGGCAGGATGAATGCTGGTAAGCTTTCTAATAGACAGGACACATCAATTGATGCATTCTCTTTTCTAAAATCTATAACCATGGACACAGTGGGATACAGAGACACAGAAACACTCGCATTGTCAAACGACTTACTAGAAACAATTCAGTCCAAACCAAACAAACATCATTTGTACCTATTCTCAGAACAAGAGCCAAATCCACAAACCCACACCCACACCCACAAAGGCACCTCTTTCCCCCAAGTAGGTTGTGACTATTTGGAGTGTCCTCTGACTGTGGGACATTCTGGTTCCCCCGAAATGGCCTGTCCTGTCTCTGATCTTGTGTCCTTTTCCAACTCTCTGAAGTTGTCAGGAGCCAGTGGTGAGCCACTACCTGCTTTCTCATAAAAGGCCCGTCTTCAGAGATTTCCTGCCATTTGGCCATCCTAACATCAGTAGGTACCAAGAAAGATTGACTCTGCCCTCGGGAAATCCAAAAAGTGAAACCACTGCGACTGGGACTAGGACTGGCACTGTTTGACTGGCTTCCTGGATCACAAGTTCAGAGAGTTCCATCACCAAGGAAGTGAGGTGAGGTCACTTCCGTCAGAAACTGAATGAACTCACTGCCTTGTCAACCACTTTGTCCTAAGAGTTGCTTCCAAGCTTCCCATGAGATGGAGGCTGCCCCTGCTTCCTGTGACACTTTCACAAGTTAGAATGGTATATCAACCATAGGCACCCAGTAACAGCTCTCCACACTGGTCTCATTTGGTCCATCTTCTCTACATTAAGAATAGAGAGGCTGATTCAGACACAACCCTTCACCCTGACCAGGTTGTTTTCAATGGAAAATGACTTTTGCTCTCTCAGGTCCTTCAGAGGTGCCTACATCTTCTCCAGGGATTATGTCTGGATGGACCTTTGAGGTTCTCAGCAGGTGGAAGATCCACTACATTCCTGTATTATAAGACCAACTCTGTCCCTGTTCTTCTGTAAAGTTAGATTGAGGTAAGAGTGTATGTTTAGGGTTAATAACATGTTTGATTTCGGTTAGGAATCATTCTGCTGAATGAATAATGGTATTGGGAACCTGCAATATGTATAAAAATATAGAGGTAAAATATATGTATAAAAACAGAAATCTAACTAACATTTGAAACCCAGAAGGGCACTGGGGCCTTGATTGGGATATTTAGCTTTGAATAAATCGATATACAATGGCATAGGACCTTGTACCTTGGATAATAGATTGTAGAAGAGAACATCCAGTCAAAAAGGATAGTCGGTAGTGAAAGGTTAATAAAATAGGTACTTGTCACTTCCTGTTTTTCCTTATGCTTAACAAAACACTGTTGAAATATTGAGAACTGTTTGCCAATCTTGTTCCCAGAATGTGCTGTTTCCAACTGCCAAAGTGTAGAATGTACTCCCTCACCCAGTTGCACGCAAACCGACCACTCGCCAAGACCCATCAGTAAACTTCCCTCCCTGCCCTCTCCAAGGAAAGTATATATGTTCTGCTTAAACTGCTCTCAGGGCTCTCTGCTCTATTCAAGTGAGCTCTGAGCCCCAGCATGCTGGACCCCCAATAAACCCTTTGCTGTTGGATAAGACAGTCTCTTGGTGGTCTCTTCCTTCAATGCTCGCCCGACCTTTACATATGGAGATTCCACCGAGTTCTGGCAGCGGCAGACAAGAGACCCTAACGGGCTCCTCTTGGGTTAAGCAAGGCGCCTCTTTCTGGTTTAAGTGTTAATCTTAGGGCTTGGAAAAATGGCTGTCAATGAAGAGCGTGAGCTCTCTCCAATGGTGGCTGACAGACATGTCACAGAGCCACAGGCCACGTCCCTGGGGGACGCCCCAAAGGACTCGGAAAATCGAGGAACAATAGTCTTCTCGACTCAGTGATATTTTGTATCGGATTCGGTATTGCCAGCCCATTGGGTTTTGCTGGCTACTCAGTCCTGGTCTCTGTTTTGGATGTCCATTGAATGTCTTTATTGACTTGTTTTGTCTGTGTCGTCTGTCCTTGCATTCACTCTTTGTGTATCTTTCATTATGGGACACAGTACTTCAATACCCATGTCCCTGACCCTTGATCACTGGACCAAATTTCACTTAAGGGCTCAGAATCTTTCCTTTTTCAGTGAAACGCTGGACCTGCCAGACTCTCTGTGCCTCAGAATGGCCCACCTTTGGACTTAGATGGCCTCTAGAAGGATCTTTCTGCTTCCCACTAATTTAATAAGCCAGAGATATTGTCTTTCAACTGGGCACACATAGCCATCCGGATGAACAGCCATATATCTTAACTTGTCAGGACCTCTGCAAATCTCCTCCTCCATGGGTGAAGCATTTCCTTGCCCCTGCCCGCACTCCTACTCCTTCGCCCACGATCTCTCAAACCCTCTTCTCCTCCTCCTCCTCCACCCTCTGTTCTCCCTGAGTCACAAGATTTGACTCTACTGGACTCTCCTCCCCTCCTTATTCCCTGCCCTCGTCCCCCAACCACCAACACCCTCTAAGTGATTCCCCTGCAGCTGACTCAGCCTCTCCACCGTTGGACGAAGCCAAGCTAGCCCAGCGCCCTCCAGATAACTCATCCGCGGCACACACAGCCCCTCCTCCCCAGGAGAAAGCTGGCCTGGCTAAGGGAACTCGCTGGCGGCGAATGTTTGAAAACCCTGGAACTCCTGTGATGATCGCCCTATGTCCCTACGGGCCAATGATTGACAAAGCAATGGGGGGAAAATGCAAGCCTACCAATATTGGCCTTTCTCCTCTTCAGACCTATATAACTGGAAAAATAACAATCCCCATTTTTTCGAGGATTCTACCCGGCTCACATGTCTGGTTGAGTCATTGATGTTTTCAGAGCCGCCTACTTGGGATGACTTTCAACAACTCCTAGGGACTCTCTTTATGACAGAGGAACAAAAGAGAATCCTCCTGGAAGCTAGAAAAAAAATCCTAAGACCAGATGGGAGACTGACATATCTTCCCAACATAATCAAAGCCGGCTTTCCCTAGAATCAACCCAACTGGTTCCCCAAAACTTTGAAGGTAGAAAGCATCTGTCCACTTCTCACCGGGTTCTAATAGTGGGCATCCGAGCGGCCGCTAGGTGACCAACTAATTTGGCCAAGGCAATAGAGATTATTCAAGGGCCTGATAAATCTGCCTCTATGTTTCTAGAGAGAATTATGGAGGCATAGGATATATACTCCTTTCAATACTCATGCAGAGGATCAAAAGGCATCTGTCACAATGGCCTTTATTGGGCATGCTGCCCTGGATATTTAAAGAAAGTTACAATGCTTAGATGGATTACAAGATATGACTTTGAGAGATTTAGTCAGAGAAGCCGAGAAAGTATACTATAAAAGAGAAACTGAGGAAGAGAAGGGAGCAAAGGGAGGATAAAAGAAACAAAAGACAGACTAATGAGTTGACTAAGGTCCCGGTCACAACAACCAAAGGGCCAGAAAATAAGAAACAGGGAGACAGGAAAGGATACCTGGTCCCACGCCAGAGGCCGCCCTGACCTCAGATCAATGTGCCTACTGTAAAGAAAGAGGACACTGGGTTCAAGAGTGCCCTAGAAAAAGACAGCCACGGGAGGCAGCCATTCTGACTGTTGAGGATGACTACAAAAGTTGGGGCTCAGATCCCCTCCCCAAACTCAGCGTAACTTTTGAAGTGGAGGGGACCCCAGTAAACTTTGAAGTGGATACAGGGGCAATAAACTCAGCCCTTAAGGCCCCATTAGGCCCTCTATCAAATAAAAGGTCTCTAGGTCAAGGGGCTAATGGCTGTAAATGTCGGGCTTGGACAACTAAGAGGACCATGGACCTGGGGAAAGAAAAAATCCATCACTTTTTTTTAGAAATCCCTGAATGCCTGGCCCCATTGATGGGCAGATATCTGCTCACCAAGCTCCGGACCAAAATAAGTTTTAACCCTGAAGGCCCCCAAGTGGAATTTCTAAATCTTCCAGTAAAAACTCCTACAGTCATGGCTCTAACTATGTCAGTAGAAAATGCATATCAACTCACTCACCTTGGTTCAAAGAAACTGCAGGTATTTCTGAAGTATCAAAAACAGAGTTTTCCACTAACAGACTCACAGCAAAATGAAATAACTGAATGGGTATAAAAACCCTGTTGCTTCCATCAATTGCTTAATGCTTACCCTTTCAAGCTTCCTGCAGGAAAGCACCTACGAGGAACCAGACCAGGACAATTCTGGGAAGTGGACTTTACTGAAATTAAGCCAGCAAGGTATGGACATAAATATCTCCTAGTCTTTGTAGATACATTTTCAGGATGGATTGAAGCCCTCCCCACAAAAAGAAAAAAGAAGAAAAGAAACAGCGCAAATGATGCTCAAGAAGATAGTGGAAGATATTTTTCCAAGATACGTCCTGCCTAAGGTAACAGGGTCTGATAATGCACAGGGGTTCATGGCCCAGGTAAGTCAGGGGTGAGCCAGGAACCTGGGGGTTAATTGGAAGTTATATTGTGCTTATAGACCCCAGAGTTGAGGACAGGACAGGGTGAAAGAATGAATAGAACCATTAAAGAGACCTTAACAAAATTCAGCTTAGCGACCAGCATAAAAGATTGGACTATGCTCCTGCCTTATGCAAATTTTCATGCAAGAAATACTCCCTCTGTTTCTTGAGTAACCTCACCCCCTGTGAAATTCTCTATGGGGCCCCTCCACCAGTAAGGGACCTAACCCCAACTCTAAGACCTAACGATCCCTTCCACACCCCCTTTCTTGACAGACTTAAAGCTCTTGAAAGAACTCAGCGATACCTGTAAAAACAGCTGGCCACTGCCTACCAAACTGGGGATGAGGGGACTCCACATCAATATCAATTAAGAGACTTCATC
This sequence comes from Callospermophilus lateralis, assembly GCF_048772815.1. Lineage (NCBI taxonomy): Eukaryota > Metazoa > Chordata > Mammalia > Rodentia > Sciuridae > Callospermophilus > Callospermophilus lateralis. The sequence continues at coordinate 84,469 of NW_027514388.1, read as the reverse complement.
TATGTAAGACACCATCAGGTGTCATCCCTGGAACCCCGCTGGAAAGGACCATACCAGGTGCTACTTATAACACGTACAGTGGTAAAGGTAGACGGAATCACTTCCTGAATCCATGCCTCTCATCTCAACCCTGCGCCCTGTCCAGACTCTTTCTGCAAACTGTAAAAGACTAGTAACACTTTCAAATTGCGTATTCGCCATGTGGATAAGGCTATAGACTGACCCCTTGGCCACAAATAGTCCTAACCTTCATCAGCCCGTTCAGCAGCGATGGCTGATCACAAATCCTACTGGAAAAAAAGTATAATCTAACTTGCATACAGCCACCTTAGGGACCTGGTGGCCATCTCTCCACCCAGACATTTGTCAGTTGGCTATAGGTCTTTCCTATTGGGATATCCCTGATGAAGAGGATCCCACTAAAATACCATTAAATACCCTCCATACCATAGGTAATGGAAACAAACATTATTGATGTGGGGACACGCAAGCCAGATGCAGGTTGGCTAGCCTGGATTACTATGTTTGCCTGGCAGACTATCAAAGCCACAAACAGTCACGGCTGTGTGGGGGAAAAGCCGACTTTTTCTGTAAGTCATGGGGATGTGAGCATACAGGGGCTCCCTGATGGAACCCAAACTCCTCATCTAATTCAGTACAGAGCATTGGCCATACTACCAATTAGATGACCAAAACCGATGGCCCCCAGAGGGGTCTCTAGATCCTCAAATTCTGTGTGACCTTTTTTTTTTTTTTTAAGAGAGAGTGAGAGAGAGAGACAGAGAGAATTTTTAATATTTATATTTTAGTTTTTGGCCTACACGACATCTTTGTATGTGATTCTAAAGATCGAACCCGGGCCACACGCATGCCAGGCGAGCGCGCTACCGGTTGAGCCACATCCCCAGCCCCGCATGACCTTTTTAACTTCTGAAAGTGCTCAAAAGGGTGAAAGGAGGTTTCCCTATGGGCAGGAATTTTCAATCCTTCGCTCACATCATGAACTATGCTTATACAATAGATCCTCACCTTCAGCCTTCTGCTCCAGAGTCTCTGCTGTCACTCCCACCTCAGCAACCAGATTTCTCCCCTCCAATTATTAGATCAAAAACCCAAACCTCCGCTGGTTTTCAGACCATTGCCCCCTTGCTGAGGTAGCAGGTACTGAGGTACCCCTCCACCCACTCACTCCTCTCTTCTCCTGTCAGTGCCTACACCGGGTCCCACCAGGTCCTCTTACCAGCTAACCTAAAGCTCAAACCACCTGAGGAGAGCCCTCAGACCCCTATACAAGATGTAATGAAAATGGCCTTTAATGTTGCTTGTCATCACTGAAAAGGGTTTACTAAGAATTTAAAGTCCCTCACATGCGTTTTGGGATACTCACTCTTGTCTTCCCCTCTGCTCTACCTGTTCTACTGCTCAAGTTTTTGTTGCTAGGAAAATCCCAAACCCCTTTCCCATTATTCTTTTACATCTCTCCTTCCTCATTCTCAGATCCTCGGAGCTGCTGTCAGCCCCACCTTTCCTGTCTTCCCCTTCTGTACCAGGCCCACAGAAAAGTCTTAATTGACTTTCTACAGAAGTCTTCACCATGGATGACTTTAGGACTTTCAGCAAAAGACTCCCTATAAAAGAGTTCAATGTAGATAAACTTCCTCTTTTATTGTTGCCTTCTTCTACTTGGCCACTGGCTAAAAAAATCAGCACTCTTATGCTAGACACCCCCTTACTTGTTTTCCACAAAATATGTGAACAAGACCTCTGCCCGTGAGCTGGGGCTTTACAGAGATGGCTACATTTCTAAGATAAAGAAGTTACCAACTGGGCTCCGTGGTAACACCTGGCAAGGGGCAAAAATAAGAAAGGTAAGAAAAAGCTCTCCCCCTTCCACGTGTCCTTGAAAAGTTAACTTGCCCAGAACAGAGGAAAAAACTGAAACAAAAACTGGTTTTTTGAACATCTGCAGACTGTGAACTTCTGAGCCCCTTCCATGTTGGGTACAAAATTCTGAAATTACCTAAACTTGAGTTTCAGGGGATTAATTGATTACAACAGAAGCAATGCCCTCTAAATCTGGTTGCAACCAAATAGGACGGTTTCCCTGTCTTCGGTGCTATCTTAGGAGCCTTACCTACAACAGCCTAATTCTATATAATTAAACATTGTTTATGTTTTAAAGAAATGGACAACAGATGTGATTAATTGTGTAATGGTGCAGATGTTTCCCAGAGTGCTCTAACATGATGCAGATTCATTTGAAGATCAAATAGGGGGGCATACAACCCGTTTCCACTGGGAACATATATCCCTCACTTTAGCCATCCTATTAGGAATAGGAGTTGCTGCAGGGTTGGGCACAGGAACCACTGCACTGGTCCATGGGACACAACAAATGACCCAATTTGAAGCAGCAATAGACCAAAACAAAGATATTAGATACCTCCATCAGAGCTTTGCATGAATCTTTAACCTCTCTCTCTGAAGTTGTTTTACAGAACAGGCGAGTGACACAAAACACACACACACAGAAAAAAATAGCAATATATATGTCAATAAAAATTCATCATAAAATATATATTATCCACAGATCCAAAAATATTCATTTTACTGAACATGGATTTATGCATAATGTTGTTCAACTAGGAAGCTCACCCATAGGTTGAATATTCAGTTCCAACACGGTTTAGTAGGAGTGATCTCTTCTCGCAATTTGTACCTGCCAAGTCATCCACCTCACAAGAATGTATTTGTGGTACCACGTAGGATTCTTTATATGCATATAAAAATACATGTGCTGAATAGGCTACAGAGAAAGGGAGACAGGAATTCACATATTTGTTTACTTTAAAAAAACATGGAGAACTATTTCAATAAAAAATTGACTAGATTTAACTCCTACTCTGTATCATGCATAGGCAAGTCCAAATATACACCGTGCCTCCTCTGAACTGCTTGTATTTCTATTCTGTTTGGGTTATATTTCTCCATCCTATTAGGATTAGTAGTCAGAGTCTGGTCGGGTATGTATCAGTGTCAGGGATTCAGTATTTCGAATGGAAAATAGGAAATTGAATCCAATGTGTATGCAAATATATGCTACACAAAAATCTTCCCACTCTCATCCAGAACAATGCTTTAATATTACCTTCGCCTCAAGTGAGACACAATTAGAGGAGAAGAGTTAGAAAATCTGTGAATACCTATCTGGAATGGAAAATGCTCCAGATTTCACATCTTTGATGGAGGTAGAGGATTTTCTAAAAGTAAGGCACGGGGTAAACACTCCACAAACATGGAGCTCTGCTGGCCTAAAGACTTTTTGAGAATCTGCCTCTGAGGTCGGGCACTTGAAATATAGGTTGTTGTCAGGAGCTTTAGCTTCTTTTGTAGTGAGGCCATCAAAGCTGGGTCTCCATCTCTTTGACCTGAAGAACCTGGTTTCTTATTTTCCAATGAACATGAGGCAGCAGGCCTGAATCATCTCTTTGTAGGTAAACTGTGACCACTGGTGACTTAGTGTCTCTCTGAGTGAACTGTGAAGCCATTTGGTCCTCCTCCACTTTTTGTGGTGTTGTTCCTGCTGCACTGGGAGTTTGATATTCGCTTCATGAAATACAAAGATTCCAACTGGGACACAGTGCTGGAGGGAGTTCTGTCACGTGTGGTGGGTCAGGGTCTGCAAGAGAATGCACCAACCAGGCTTCTATCCCTCATAGCTTGCCCCATTGCCCCCTTGTCCATATCAACCTGATTCTGAACATTGCCCTGAAACCTCTCCATATAACAAGATGACATTACATATAAGGATCTGCTGGCTGCACCATGTCAGTCACAAGCCATTTGGAATCCAATGGTAGATCCTCATGGCCCTACCACGGATATTTTAACACACACCTGCCCACCACTGTTCTAGGCCCACTACTCAGCAGACTCCAAAGTACTGGCATCTCTGTTCTACACCATTTTCATGAAACCCAGTCAATCAGGCACTGTCTTGTATACTCATGATCAGCAACAGGACATTCAAAGGTTCTCCAGTGCCACCTGGTCATGGGAATTTCAATAATTACATGGTGTTCTTCTAGTCATTTTTTAAGGATGAAGTTGGAGGCACTGTGGGTTTCACTTCATTCAAGAACCATTAAATGTTGAGGAAGCTCATTTCAATGAAAGTTCTGGAGAACTCTCACAGGCAAGGCTTACCAAAGAGAGGCCAAAAGATCACATGAAGCCAGGCCAATTGAGGTCTACAATGTTAGGTCTATGTGTGTTTTGACTCTCAAATATGGCTGCCAAGTCTTTCACAATAAAATCATATGATATCTTGGCTGATATTCCCAGTGCTCTGTGGAAAGCCACCCTGAGCCCATGTCTCAGTTTCCAAGGGCGACTCTCATGCGTGGCCTCCTGAAGTCCCATCACAATTCATGGAAATACTTCTCTGAGGTCAGTTCCACAACACAGTCACTAAGGGGAATCACACCAGAGTTCAAGCCCAGGTGGACCCAGACCTTTCTTCCAACCGCCACACAAATGACCACAATTAAAACCAAAACTCTCCCACATGGCCCTTATCTTCTTCCATATAGCCACTCTGGTAACCTCTGGCTGGAGAATTCCATGAGGTCTCAGCCAAAGAGAGTGTCCAAAATAGGCTCCCTTTCCCCTATTTTGCCTAAAGTCAGAGTGGCCTGGACACCCTTTCCATGAACCAGGAGTGATCAATTAAGCCTCCCATTAATACTGCTCTATTTCTCCAATTTGAGGCCTACTGACTTTCAGGTATAGATTCTTTATGTGATTTGAAGTCATGCGAAAACCCAAGCACCTCTGCAGGGATTTGAAGAACTCGTTTGACCCAAAGAATACCTATTCTTACTTGATGGAGGTCAGGAACCTAACAGAGGAAGGCGAGAGACTTCATCCACAATGACTGATCTTTTGGCAATTATGGTTTTGGATGCAGACATGGGATCATTCTTTAGATCCATCAGGTGCTGAGAATCAAAGTCACAGCCACATACAAGGCCAAGAGGCTAAATCAGACACATCCCTTTCCAAAGCAATTAAGCAAAGAGCCACAGGTGATGCCCATTCATTTCCATTTGAAAACTGTATTCTTCAGGCTTCACAAAGGGGTGGCCTGAATCAAAGTCCTTCCTGACATTCTGGGCAACAGAACAATAGGTAAGCAAAAGGCCCAAAGCAGGGTATATCCACTGAGACTTTCCTGGTCACACTGATATCTGAGTTTTTTGAGATGCTGGCCATTCCCTTCAGCTATCCTGTACATGGCCATGTCAAAGACCTTGGAGGTGGTACATATCTTGGACACAAAACCATGAGCCAATTCTGGAGAGTGGCCAGAATTCAGGAAGAAAACAGCGACTTAGGAAGGTAGTAGGTATTGCCCATCCATAAGGCAAGCTGCACTCCATTCATAAATTGGGCAGGATGAATACTGGGAAGCTTTCTACTAGACAGGACACATCCATTATTGCATTCTCTTTTCTCATGTCTACAACAGTGGACACAGTGGGATACACAGACATAGAAACACTCATCTTGTCAAACGACTTACTAGAAACAGTTCACTTCAAACCAAACAAACCACCTTTCCTACCTATTATCAGAACATGAGACAAAACCACAAACCCACACTCAAAAAGGCACCTCCTTCCTTCAAGTATGTGTGTGTCTCTCCAGAGTTTACTCTGAGTGGTGGGACATACTATGTTCCCCCGAAATGGCCTGTCCTTTCTCAGATCTGGTTTCCTTGGCCAACTCTGTGAAATTGTCAGGAAAAAGTGATGAGCCACTACCTACTTTCTCAGGAAAAGTCCCTCTTCAGAGCTCTCCTGGCATTTGGCCATACTCAACTCAGTTGGTACCGAGAAAGACTGACTCTGTCCTTGGAAAATCCAAACAACTGAGCCCACTGGGACTGGGACTGGGATTGCCTCTCGGTGTCTGGCTTCTTGGATAGCATTTTCAGAGAGTTCCATCACCAAGTAAATGAGGTATGTCACATTCTTTGGAACTGAATGAGGCCACTGCCTTTTCAACCCCTTTGTCCTAACAGTTGCTTCCAAGGGTCCCATGAGATGGAAGCTGCCCCTACTTCCTGTGACACTTTCACAAGTTAGAATGGTATATCATCCATAGGCACCCGGGAACAGTTCTCCACACAGGCCTGGTTTGGTCCATCTTCTCTACAATTAGGAGAGAGAGGCTGATTCAGACTCATCCCTTCATCCTGACCAGGTTGTTTGCCATGGAAGATGACTTTTGCTCTCTCAGGTCCTTCATACCTCCCTACAACTTCTCCAGGTATCATTTCTGCATTCACCTTTGAGGTTTTCAGCAGGTGGAAGGTCCCCTACTTTCCTGTATTTTAAGAACAACTCTGTCCCTGCTCTTCTGTAAATTGAGATTGAGGGAACAGTGTATGTTTAGGATTAATAACAGGTTCGATTTGGGTTAGGAATCATTCTGTGTGATGAATAATGGTATTGGGAACCTGCGATATTTACAAAAACATAGAGGTGAAATATAAGTATGGAAACAGAAATCTAGGTATGATTTTAAGCCCAGAATGGCATTGAGCCCTTGGTTGGGATACTTAGCTTTGAATTATGTTCTGTAACCATGTCTCAGATAATTCGATATACAATGTCACAGGACCTTGTACCTGGGTAGATTGAATGTAGAAGAGAACATCTAGTCAAAAAGCGATAGTAGGTAGGATTAGGAAGATAGTCGGTAGGTTTAGGAAGAAGAGTGAGTATAGGATTTGGACCAAAAGTTCTTTAGCAATAGGGTTTCGGTTAGAGAGTGAATGAAAATGTCAGCATATGTGAAGAGTCAGTCACAATGATGAACTGGGAAACATATGTAGGAAATCAGGCATCAATAGAGACAATATGAAATCAGGCAAAGTATAAAGTGAGTGATAGGATTAGACATTTTCAAGATGGTTGAGTTTGAATATATAAGCATTGGAAGAAACAAATATGATGTCACCAATAGGATTGACATTTGAGAGCATTAGGCAACCTGGACATGGATTTTTTTAGTTATCCATGTTCACTTTTCTTTTACGCTTTGGTACAATCATAAGTGTGATCATTACATTTTTTGTTCAGAATTTTACTGTGATAAAATGTATATGTGGATCAGGTGACATGAGTATTTCTTCCACCATTTCTGGGAGCAATATTTTGAAGACATATACAGTAGTGTTAGGGGTACAAAGAGGTGTACCCTGTGTCTATGAATATAGAGATAATGCATGAGTAGACCATGCTGTGAATAAATAATATAACTGGTTCCACTTTAAATAATGGAATTGACATCTGAAACTATACAGGAAATCTTATGTTGATATACAATCATTTATTCCAACCAGTTATACATCTAATGGAAATATTAGGATTATGGTTTATCATGAAGGGTGTTTGAGTTTTGCTTCATAAGTGATTATAAAAAATGAAAATATTGTGATTGGAAAAAAGTCTTATGAAAAGACCATTCAAGAAACATGGAGGAATACATGTGTTCTGAAGCAGGAAATGATTGATCATGAAAAAAATGCCTATATGTTTTCTAACTTTTGGATGAAATATATATCCTATGATGTGCATAAACTGAAGAAATAGTAATGTACCAGTGTTGAATAAAAATGAACCGCAAAATACACATCATGTCCCCTAAGAATCTACTTGCATTGATGTTAACTGGGACAGTAACTGTAGAAATATTAGAGTTTGTATGCGCCATTCACTGAAGTTAGTTTCAGTACTAGGAAACAAATATGTATTTCAGGTGGATGATTATTTCTGAGAATGATCTTGTGGAAAGTTTGTTATAAATCCACATATATGAATATGAATGAATTTAGCGAGTGTATAATAAGACACATATATTTCATATATACACACTCACACGCACAGACATTAAGAAGTAACAATATAGGAGATCCAACATGGCGGCGGGCATGGAGAAATCAAGTCTCTGACCTCTCATGCGCGGGCATAGGGAGTCGTAAACTGTCTAAATGCTATTTGCTCAGAATCACTCGGCAATGCTGACCTGACGTCGATCTGGGGCGAACAGTCTGGGACCTTCAGAACACACACAGAGCCCGGATCAGCTGCATACAAGCTCAGATTTGCCTGAATCTCGTGACTCAGAACTAACGTTCCCGCTGAAATAATTGGTCGGCCCTTCTGAATTTACAGAGTTAAAAGCAAACTGAGCCTTCATAGGCAGTGGCCACTGGATTGAAATGGGGCTTGGGAGAGACAGTTAGGACCAACCGTTGCATTGGTCACCTGGCAAAAGGAATGAACGGTCACCATTTGCATGGGATAACACCATGGCAGAGAACTGACGTCATGGGCAGAGGAGATAACTTTATTGAAATCATCACGACAGGTGTGTAATCCCCTATCCATCTCTCTCCACACAGCTGGGAAACCTTAAGGGCCCCTCACAGCTCTCCCTTAAGGGACCCTCCCAGCTCTCCCATGAGCAAGATAGCCAGACCAAGGGAATCAGGTGTGGCGCGGGACTCGTGGCGTGGAATTCCCAGCTACCGCTCCCACCAGTGCTGACAACCAGCACCAGCTAATGGGGGCATGGCTACCAGAGGGTAAGCAAATTTGCTGGGGGCTGTCAGCCCAAAGCTCTACAAACTTAGGGTCTGAGGAGGGCAAACAGGGAGAGTGTGCCAGGCGTTCATGAAAACAGGGCTACCAGGAGCAGAGACCTGACATGTAGCCAGTATTTTGGTGAGTGTCACAGTTGAGTGGAGCCTGGCTTGAGGAAACACAGGAGAAGGCCCTAGGTACTCAGGATTAGAGACCCATCCAATCTGGAAGGAAGAGCTGCTGCACAGTGATTGGTTCCCACCTATTGAGAGGAGATGCTTGGCCCAGTGAGTACAGCTCCACCTACTGAAAGAAAAGTTAATTGAAGTCTATGACTTCATGTATTTTTATTATTTTTTTAATTTTAGTTTTTTTTTTTCTTTTTCTTTCATTTTCATTTTTTTGTTGTTGTTCTTCAACTTATTTTAATGTTTTTATGTTTTTAATTTTATTATTATTATTATTTTAAATTTTAATTTTCATTTTTTAAACTATCATTATTATTTTAAAAAATTATTTTTTCTTTATTTTCTATTTTTTTCTTTTGTCTTTTTATTTCTTTTCAATTTTCTTATTCCCTCTTCCTTGAATTCTACCTACCTATTCTCATTCTCTTTAGTGACTTCTTCCCATCCCTTCTGATATCTTTCCTCCCAAGCTTCAAATAAATTTATAAGAGTAAGCAGTATCTCAGCACTCAAACAGAACAAGAAGTAACATGAGCAGCATAAAAAGGCAAGAAAGAAAAGGAGTACAAACAATGAAGGACAACCTAAATTTTCAGGAAGACCTAGAATCATCAGAAAAATGGTCATATAAAGAACTCAAGGAATACCTTAGAGAGATGGAATGGAACCTTAAAGAGGATACGAGACAGCAAATCCATACAGTGAAAGAACACATTGAAAATGAATTACATAAACAGATAAAAGAAGAAGTTAAGCATCTTTATCAGGGATAGAGATTATAAAAAAATCAAACAATAATTCCAGAAATGAAGGAAACGATAAACCAAATTAAAAACTCAATTGAGAGTATCACTAACAGAGTGTAGCAAGTAGAATACAGAATGTCACATAATGAAGACAAAATATATCATCTTGAAAAGAGTCTAGCCAACACAGAAAGGCTGGTAAAAAATCACGAGAAAAACATCCAAGAGATATGGGATAACATAAAAAAAAAACAACTGATGAGTCATCTGGATAGAGGAAGGTACAGAGATTCAAACCATGGGAATGAGTAACCTGTTGAATGAAATAATTACAGAAAATTTTCCAGAAATAAAAAAGGAAACGGATATACAAATTGTAGATGCTTACAGGACACAGAGCACACAAAATTACAGTAGACCAAAGCCAAGTCACATTGTTATGAAGATATCCAATATACAGAACAAAGAGAAACTATTAAAAGCTTAAAGAGAAAAGTTGCAGATTACATTCAGGGGTAAACCAAAAATGTTAACAACGGATTTTTCATCACAGACACTGAAAGTGAGAAGATCCTGGAACAATGTATTTCAAACACTGAAAGACAATGGATGCCAACCAAGAATTCTGTATCCAGCATAATTAAGCTTCAGGTAGGACAACAAAATAAAAATCTTTCATGATAAACAAAAGCTAAAAAAATTTTCAGTCAGAAAACCAGCATTGCAAAGTGTATTGAGCAAAACACTACATGAGGAAAAAATAAAAAACAACAACCAAAACCATCAGTGGGAAGTGCCTCAGTAATGACAGAGGGCACGGGAAAAGCTAATCATGGAGAAACAAACTAAATAAAAAAAAAAAAGATAAATATTCAAACATGGCTGGCAGTACAAACCATATATCAATAGTAACTCTAAACACTAATGGCTTAAACTCTCCAATAAAGCAACATAGGCTTGTAGCTTGGATTCAAAAAACAAATCCAACAGTATGTTGCCTCCAGCAGACACATCTGAATGGAAAAGACATACAAAGGCTGAAGGTGAAAGGTTGGGAAAAAATATACCATGCACACGGTTCTCATAAGCAAGCAGGGGTGGCCATCATTATATCGAATAAAATCGACTTCAAGACTAATTTAATCAAAAGGGATAAGGAAGGACATTATATACTGTTAAAAGGAACCATTCACAAATAAGACATAAAAATTATCAATATTTACGCACCCTTTAATGGTGCTGAGACGTTCATAAAAAAAATTCTCCTCAAGCTCAAGAATCAAATAGACCACAACACAATAATTATGGGTGACTTCAACACACCTCTCTCATAATTGGACAGATCCTCCAAACAAAAGTTGAATAAAGAAACTATAGAACTCAATATCACAATCAATAACCTAGACTTAACTGACATATATAGAATATATCAACCATCATCAAGTGGATATACTTTTTTCTCAGCAGCACATGGATCCTTCTCAAAAATAGACTATATATTATGCCATAGGGCAACCCTCAGTAAATATAAAGAGGTGGACTTAATACCATGAATTTTATCTGATCATAATGGAATGAAACTGTAAATCAATGAAAAAGAAGGAAGGAAAAATCCTACATCACATGGAAAATGAACAATATGTTACTGAATGATCAATGGGTTACAGAAGACATAAATGAGGAAATCAAAAAATTCTTAGAGATAAATGAAAATACAGACACAACATATCGAAATCTATGGGACACAATGAAAGCAGTTTTAACAGGGAAATTCATCACATGGACGTCATTCCTCAAAAAAAGGAAAGAACAACAAATAGATGAGCTAACACTTCATTTCAAAGCCCTAGAAAAGGAAGAGCAAAACAACAGCAAATGTAGCAGAAGGCAAGAAATAATTAAAATCAGAGCGGAAAACAACAAAATTGAAACAAAAGAAATTATTGAAAAAATTAACAAAAGTAAAGCTTGGTTCTTCGAAAAATAAATAAGATCGATAGACCCTTAGCATCCCTTTATGTTCAAAACATTAGAAAAACTAGGGATAACAGGAACTTACCTCGACATTGTAAAAGCTATCTATGTTAAGCCTCAGGCTAGCATCATTCTGAATGGAGAAAAATTGAAGCACTCCCTCTAATATCTGGAACAATACACGGATGTCCTCTACCACCACTTCTATTCAATATAGTTCTCAAAACACTGGCCAGAGCAATTAGACAGATGAAAGAAATTAAAGGCATAAAAATAGGAAAAGAAAAACTTAAATTATCACTATTTGCAGCTGACATGATTCTATATATAGAAGACCCAAAGGGGTCTACAAGAAAACTACTAGAACTAATAAATGATTTCATCAATGTGGCAGGATATAAAATCAACATGCATAAATCAAAGGCATTTCTGTATATCAGCGACAAAACTTCTGAAACAGAAATGAGAAAAAAAAACACTCCATTCACAATATCCTCAAAAAATAAAAATAAAATCTTTGGGAATCAACCTAACAAAAGAGGTGAAAGATTTATACAATGCTTACTACAGAACCCTATAAAGAGAAGTAGAATAAGATCTTAGAAGATGGAAAAATATACACTGTTCATGGATAGGGAGAACTAACATCATCAAAATGGTGATATTACCAAAAGCTCTCTATAGGTTTAACGCAATGCCAATCAAAATCCCAACGGCATTTCTTGTAGAAATAGAGAAAGCAATCATGAAATTCATATGGAAAAATAAAAGACCCGAAAAGCAAAAGCAATTCTAAACAGGAAGTGTGAATAAGGCGGTATAGCGATACCATATTTCAAACTAAATTTCAGAGCAATAGTAACAAAGACAGCATGGTACGGGTACCAAAACAGGCGGGTGGACCAATGGTACAGAATGTAGGACACAGAGATTAATCCACAATGCTACAACAATCTTATATTTGATAAAGGAGTTAAAAGCATGCAATGGAGGAAGGATAGCATCTTCGTCAAATGGTGCTGGGAAAACTGGAAATCCATATGTAACAAAATGAAACTGAATCCCTTTCTCTTGCATGCACAAAAGTTAACTCAAAATGGATCAAGGACCTTGATATCAAATAAGAGACATGGCATCTGATAGAAGAAAAAGTTGGCTACGATCTACATACTGTGGGGTCAGGCTCCAAATTCCTCAATAGGACACGCATAGCACAAGAGTTAATAACTTGTATCAACACATGGGACTTACTCAAAGTAAAAATTTTTTTCTCAGCATAGAAACAATAAGAGAGGTAAATAGGGAGCCTACATCCTGGGAACAAATCTTACTCCTCACACTTCAAATAGAGCCCTAATATCCAGAGTATACAAAGAACTCAAAAAATTAAACAATAAGATAACAAATAACCCAATCAACAAATGGGCCAAGGACCTCAACAGACACTTCTCAGAGGAGGACATATAATCAATCAACAAATACATGAAAAAATGCTCACCATCTCCAGCAGTCAGAGAAAGGTGAATCAAAACCACCCTAAGATACCATCTCACTCCAGGGAGATTGGCAGCAATTATGAAGTCAAACAACAAGTGCTGGCGAGGATGTGGGGAAACAGATACACTTATACATTGCTGGAGGGACTGCAAATTGATGCAGCCAATTTGGAAAGCAGTATGGTGATTCCTTGGAAAGCGGGGAATGGAACCACCATTTAACCCAGCTATTCCCTTTCTCGGTCAATTCCCTAAAGACCTAAAAATAGCGTGCTACAGGGACACTGCTACATCAATGTTCATAGCAGCACAATTCACAATAGCAAGACGGTGGAACCAACCTAGATGCACTTCAATAGATGAATGGATAAAAAAAATGTGGCATTTATACACAATGGAGTATTACTCTGCATTAAAAAATGACAAAATCATGGAATTTGCAAGGAAATGGATGGCACTAGAGCAGATTATGCTAAGTTAAACTAGCCAATCCCCAAAAAACAAATGCCAAATGTCTTCTTTGATATAAAGAGAGTAACTAAGAACAGAGAAGGGATGAAGAGGATGAGAAGACGATTAACATTAAAACAAGGATGAGAGGTGGGAAGGAAAGGGAGAGAGAAGAGAAATTGCATGGAAATGGAAGGAGACCCTCAGGGTTATACAAAATCACATACAAGAGGAAGTGAGAAGAAAGGGAAAAATAATACAAGGGAGAGAAATTTATTACAGTAGAGAGGGTAGAGAGAGAAGAGGAGAGGAGAGGGGAGGGGAGAGGGATAGTAGAGGATAGGAAAGGCAGCAGAATACAACAGACACTAGTATGGCAATATGTGAATCAATGGATGTGTAAGTGATGTGATTCTGCAATCTGTATATGGGGTAAAAATGGGAGTTCATAACGCACTTGAATCAAAGTGAGAAATATGATATATCAAGAACTATGTAATGTTTTGAAAAAGCATAAATAAAAATTTAAAAAAAGGAAACTAACTTTGGTGAATGATGCACGTGAATCCTAATATTTCTACAGTAACTGATCCAGTTTAATATCAATGCAAGTAGATTCCTTTGGTACATGATGTGTATTTTGACGTTTATTTTTATTCAACACTGGTACATTACAATTTCATCAGTTTATGCACATTAAAGGATATATATTTCATCCACAATTTAGCAAATTTATAGGCATTTGTTTTATTTTCAATCACTTCCTGCTTCAGAACTCATGTCTTCCTCCATATTTCTTGACTGGTAATTTTATGAGACTTCTTTCCAAACACATTATTTTCAATTTCCATAATCATTTTGAAGCAAAACTCACACACACTTCATGATAAACAATAACCCTAAGATGACAATTAGATATATAACTGATTGGAATGAATGATTGTATGTCAATATATGATTTCTTATATATATTCAGATATCAATTCAATCCATTATTTAAAGTGGAACCAGTTATATTATTTATTCAGAGTATGTTCTATTCATGCATTATCTCTATATTCATAGACACAGGGTACACCAATTTGTACCCCCAATACTAATTTATATGTCTTCAAATATTGCTCACAGAAATGGTGAAAGAAATTCTCATGTCACATGATCTACATATATATTTTATCACAATAATTTTCTGGGCACAAAATGCAAAGGTCACACTTATGATTGTACCAAATCCTAAATGAAAATTGAACATGGATTACTAAAAACATCCATGTCCAGGTAGCCTAATGCTTTCAAATGTCATTTCTATTGGTGACTACATATTTGTTTCTTCCTAAGATTATGTATTCAATAACAATCCTGTTGAAAATGTCTAAACCTATCACTCACTTTATAATTGCCTGATTTTGTAATGTCTCTATTGATATTTTCTTTTCTATATTTTCCCCAGTTCATCATTGTGACTGACTCTTCGCATATGCTGACATTTACATTCACTCTATAAATGAAACCCTATTGCTAAAGAACATTTGATCCAAATTTTAAACTCACTCTTTTTCCTAAACTTACGACTGTCTTCCTAATCCTACCGACTATCTCAATTTGAGTGGATGTTCTCTTCTACAATCAATCATCCAAGGTACAAGGTCCTATGCCTTTGATTATCAATTTATCTGAGACAAACGTGCAGAACACAATTAAAAGCTAAGAATCCCAATCAAGGGCCTAATGCCCTTCTGGGCTACAAATCTTACCTAGATTTCTGTTTTCATACTTATATTTCACTTCTAAAGTCTTATAAATATCGCAGGTTCCCAATACCATTATTCATCAAGCAGAATGATTCCTAACCCAAATCGAACATGTTTTTAACCCTAACCATACACTGTTCCCTCAATCTAACTTTACAGAAGAGCATGGACAGAGTTCGTCTTGCATTTCATCAATGTATGGGATCTTCCACCTTCTGAGAACCTCAAAGGTCCTTGCAGATTTTATCCTTGGAGAAGATGTAGGCAGCTATGAAGGACCTGAGAGACCAAAAGTCATCTTCTATGGCAAACAACCTGGTCAGGATGAAGGGGTGTGTCTGAGTAAGCCTCTCTCTTCTTAATGTCAAGAAGATGGACCAAACCAGGCGTATGTGGAGAGCTGTTCCCGCAAACTGGTGCAGCCAATTTGGAAAGCAGTATGGAGATTCTTGGGAAAGCTGGGAATGGAACCACAATTTGACCCAGCTATTGCCCTTTTCGGACTATTCCCTGAAGACCTTAAAAGAGTAAACCTCAGGGATACTGCTGTTGTTCATAGCAGTACAATTCACAATTGCTACACTGTGGACCCAACCCCGATGCCCTCTAATAGATGAATGGATAACAAAAATGTGGCATTTATACACCATGGAGTATTATGCAGCACTAAAATATGACAAAATCATGGAATTTTCAGGGAAATGGATGGTACTAGAGCAGATAATGCTTAGTGAAGCTAGCCAATCCCTAAAAAACAAATACCAAATGTCTTCTTGGATATAATGAGAGCAACTAAGAACAGAACAGGGAGGAAGAGCAGGAAGAAAAGATTAACATTAAACAGAGACATGAGGTGGGAAGGAAATGAAGAGAAAAGGGAAATTGCATGATAATGGAGGGAGACCCTCATTGTTACACAAAATTACATATAAGAGGTTGTGAGGGGAATGGGAAAATAAACAAGGAGAGAAAAGAATTACAGTATATGGGGTAGAGAGAGAAGATGGGAGGGGAAGGGAGGGGGGATAGTAGAGTATAGGAAAGGTAGCAGAATTCAACAGTAACTAATAGGGCATTATGTAAAAATGTGAATGTGTAACCAATGTGATTCTGCAATCTATAATTGGAGTAAAAATGTGAGTTCATAACCCACTTGAATCCAATGTATGAAATATGCTATGTCAGGAGCTATGTAATGTTTTGAGCAACCAAAAAAACCGAAAAAGAAAGTAGCAACATATATTCCAATCGAAATTCATCATGAAATATATAAAATCCACAGATGCAAAAATATTCATTTTACTGAACATGGATTCATGTATAATGTTATTCAACTAGGAAGCTCACCCATAGGTTGAATTTTCAGTTCCAACAGCGTTTAGGAGGAGTGATCTCTTCTCACAATTTTTATCTGCCAATTCAGCTACCTCACAAGTATGTACGTGTGATACCCAGTAGGACTCTATATGTGCATATAAAAATACATGTGCTGAATAGGCTACAGAGAAAGGGAGACAGGATTCCCATATATGTTAACTTTAAAAACACATGTTTAATTATTTCAACAAAAAATTGACTAGATTTATAACTCCTATACTATATAATGCAAAAGGCAATTCCAACTACACACCATGCCTCCTCTCAACGGCTTGTATTTCTATTCTGTTTGGGTTATTTTTTACCATCATATTAGGATTATTAGTAAGAGTCTGGTATGGTATGGGTTAGTGTCAGGAATTCAGTATTTCAAATGGAAAATTGGAAAATGAATTCAATGTGTATGTAAATATGTGCTACACAAAAATCTTCCCACTCACATCCAGAACAATGCCTTGACATTACCTTCGCCCCAAGTTAGACACAATTAGAGTAGAAAAGTGTGAAAATCTGTGAATACATATCTGGAATGGAAAATGCTCGGGAGTTCACATACTTGGAGGTGGTAGAGGAGTTTCCAAAAGTAAGGGACAGTGTAAACACTCCACAAACATGGAGCTCTGAGAGCCTAAAAACTATTTGAAAAACTGCCTCTGAGTTTGGGCACTTGAAATATATGTTGTTGTCAGGAGATTTGGCTTCCTTTGTAGTGAGACCATCAAAGCTGGGTCTGCATCTATGTGACCTGAAGGACATGGTTTCTTATTTTCCAATGAACATGAGGCAGCAGTGCTAAATCCTCTCTTTGTAGTTAAACTGTGGTCACTGTGGGCTAAGTGTCTCCCTGTGTGGACTGTTAAGCCATTTGGTCATCCTCCACTTTTTGTGGTATTTTTGCTGCTGCACTGGGAGTTTGGTATTTGCTTCACAAAATGCAAGGAGCTAACTGGGACACAGTGCTGGAGGGAGTTCTGTCACGTGTGGTGGGTGAGGGTCTGCAGGAGAATACACCAACAAGGCTTCTTTCCCACATAAATTGCACCAATAACCATAGCAACCTGATTCTGAACATTTCCCAGAAAGCTTTCCATATAACAAGATGCCTTTACATATAAGGGTCTGCGGGCTGCACCATGTCAGTCACAAGCCATTTGGCAGACAATGGCAGATCCACATGGCCCCACCATGATGTTTTATCACACACCTGCCCACCCCTACTCGGCATGCCCCAAATTACTGGCATCTCTGTTCTACACCATTTTCATGAAACCCAGTCAAACAAGGCAATGTCAGGTATACTCATGATCAGCAACAGGAAATCCAAAGTTTCTCCAGTGCCACCTGGTCATGGGAATTTCCAAAATTTCATGGTATTTATCTAGCCATTTTTCAAGGATGAAGTTGGAGGCACTGTGGGTTTCAATTCATTCAGGAACCATTAAGTTTTGAGAAAGCTCATTTCAATGAAAGCTCTGGAGAACTCCCACAGGCAAGGCTTCCCAAAGAGTGACCAAAATGCCACATGAAGCCAGGCCAATTGAGATCTACAATGTGAGGTCCATGTGTGTTTTAACTCTCAACTATGGCTGCCAAGTCTTTCAAAATAAAATCATGTGATATGCTAGCTGAGATTCCCAGTGGTCTGTGGAAAGCCACCCTGGGCCTAGATCTCAGTTTCCAAGGGCGACTCTCATGAATGACCTTTTAAAATCCCAACACATTTCATGGAAATACTTCTCTGAGTTCAGTTCCAGAACTCAGTCTCTAAGGAGAATCACACCAGAGTTTGTTCCCAGGTGAACCCAGTCATCCATTCCAACCGCCACAAAAATAACCACAATTAAATCCAAAACACTCCCACATGGCCGTCATCTTCTTCCATATAGACACTCATCATTATGTCTTGCTGAAGGTTACTATGAGGGTCACAGCCCAAGAAAGTGTCCAAAATAAGCTCAATTGCCCCTCATTTGCTTAAAATCACGGTGGCCTGGGCACTTTTCCTGTGAATCAGGAGTGATGAAATATTCCTGTTGTTAAAGTGTTCCACTTCTCCAATTTGAGTCCTACGTGCTGTCAGGTATATATTCTTTTTTCTGATTTGGAGTCATGAGAAAACCGAAGCACCTATGGGCTAGCCTCTTCAGGGATTTGAAGAACTCATTTGACCCAAATGATTCCTATTCTCACTTGATGAAGGTCAGGAACCTAACACAAGAAGGCAAAAAAATTCATCCACAATGACTTCTCTTTTGGCCATTTTTGTTTTGGAAAAATATGGGATCTTTCTTTAGATTCATCAGGTGCTGAGAATGTAAGCCACAACCTCACACAAGGACAAGAGGCTGATTCAGACACATCCTATTCCAAAGCAATTAAGCAAAGAGCCACAGGTGATGCTCATTCTTTTCCATATGAAAACAGTTTTCATCAGGCTTCACAAATGTGTGGCCTGAGGCAATGACCTTCCTGAAATTTAGGTTAATAGAAACCTAAGTAAGCAAATGGCCCAAAGCAGGGTTTCTCCACTGAGAATTTACTGGTCACACTGATATCTGAGTTTTCTGAGATGCTCCCATTCCTTCAGCTATCCAGTACATGGCCATGTCACAGAGCCTTCTGGTGATACATGAGCCTATTCTGGAGAGTGGCCAGAATTCATGAAGAAAACAGGAACTTAGGGAGATAGTAGGTTTTGCCCATCCATAAGGCAAGCTGAAGTCCATTCATCAAATGGGCAAGATGAATGCTGGGAAGCTTTCTACTAGAGACAACACATCCATTAATGCATTCTCTTTTCTAATGTCTGCAACCACGGATACAGTGGGATACACAGATATAGAAACACTCACCATGTCAAAAGACTTTCTAGAAACAGTCCACTCCAAACCAAACAAACCGCCTTTCCTACCTATTCTCAGAACATGAGAAAACACCACAAACTCACACACACAACAGCAAAGGCACCTCCTTCCCCCAAGTAGGTCTGTGACGATCCGGAGTGTCTTCTGACTGGTGGACCATATAATGTTCCCACGAAATGGCCTGTCCTGTCTCAGATTTGGTCTCCTTGGCCAACTCTGTGAAGTTGTCAGGTGCCAGCGGTGAGCCACTACCTGCTTTCTCAGGATAGGCCTCTCTTCAGAGCTCTGCTGGCATTTGTCCATCCTCACATCAGTAGGTACCAAGAAAGACTGACTCTGTCCTTGGGAAAAGCAAACAAGTTAGCCCACTGGCACTTGGACTGGGACTGGCTCTGGGTGCTTGGCTTCCTGGATCCCAAGTTCAGAGAATTCTATCACCAAGGAAGGGAGGTAAGGTCACTTCCTTCAGGAACTGAATGAGGTCACTGCTTTGGTAACCACTTTGTCCTAACAGTTGCATCCAAGGTTCCCATGAGATGGCGGCTGCCCCTACATACTGTAACATATTCAGAAGTTAGAATTGTATATCAACCATAGGAACTTGGGAACTGCTATGCACACAGGCCTGGTTTGGTCTATCTTCTCTACAATAAAAAGAGAGAGGCTGATTCAGACACATCAATTCATCCTGAAAAGGTTGTTTGCCATGGAAGATGACTATTGCTCCCTCAGGTCCTACACAGCTGCCTACATCTCCAAGGATCATTTCTCCATGGATCTTTGAGGTTCTCATCAGGTGAAAGGTCACCTATATTCCTATATTGTAAGACCAACTCTCTCCCAGCTTTTCGGTATGTTATATTAAGGGTAGAGTTTATGGTTATGTGTAATAACAGCTTTGATTTGGGTTAGGAATCATTCTGCAGAATGAATAATGTTATTGGCAACCTGCGGTATTTACAAGAGTATATAGGTGACATCTAAGTATGAAATCAAAAATTTAGGTAAGATTTGAAACCCAGAAAGGCATTGGGCCCTTTAGTGGGATACTTAGCTTTGAATTATGTGCTGCACATTTGTCTCAGATAAATCAATATACAAAGGCATAGGACCTTGTACCTTGGATGATTGAATGTTGAAGAGAACATCCAGTCAAAAAGAGATAGTCAGTAGAATTAAGAACGTAGTCGATAGGCTTAGAAAGAAGAGTGAGTATAGGATTTGGAACAAAAGTTCTTTAGCAATAGGGTTTTGGGTAGAGAGTGAATGTAAATGTGAGCACATGTGAAGAGTCAGTCAAAATGACGAACTGGGAATAACATGTAGGAAAGCAGATATCAATAGAGACATTAGGAAATCAAGCAAAGTATAAAGAGAGTGATAGGATTAGACATTTTCAACAGGCTTGAGGTTGAATATATAATCTTAAGAAGAAACAAATATGTAGTCATCAATTGGATTGACATTTGAGAGCATTAGGCAACCTGGACATGGATGTATTTAGTAATCCATGTTCACTTTCCATTTAGGCTTTGGTACAATCATAAGTGTGACCTTTGCTTTTTGTGTCCAGAATATTCTGTGATATAATGTATATGTGGATCAGGTGTCATGAGTATTTCTTCCACCATTTCTAGGAGCAATATTTTGAAGACGTATAAATTAGTATGGGGGTAGAAATAGGTGTACCTTGTATTTATGAATATAGAGTTAATGCATGAATAGACCATACTGTGAATAAATAGTATAACTGGATCCACTTTAAATAATTGATTGAAGTGATATCTGAAAATACATAAGAAATGTTATATTGATATAATATCATTCATTCCAACCAGTTATATATCTAATGTTCATCTTAGGGTTATGGTTTATCATGAAGGGTGTTTGAGTTTTGTTTCAAAAGTGATTATGGAAATCAAAAGTAATGTGTTTGGAAAGAAGTCTCATGAAAAGATCAGTCAAGAAACATAGAGAAATACATGAGTTCTGGAGAAGGAAGTGATTGAAAGTGAAACAAAGGCCTATAAATTTGCTAAATAGTGGATGAAATATATATCCTATGATGTGCATAAACTGAAGAAATAGTAATGTACCAGTGTTGAATAAAAATGAACGTCAAAATACACATCATGTCCCATAGGAATCTAGTTGCATTGATGTTAAACTAGGTCAGTTACTGCAGAAATATTAGAATTTGTATGCACCTTTCACTGAAGTTAGTTTTCAGTACTAGGAAACAAATATGTATTTCAGGTTGATGAATATTTCTGAGAATAATCTTGTAAAAAGTTGATTATTAATCCACATACATGAACATGAATGAATTTGGGGAGTGTATATAAGACTCATAAATTTCATATTTTGAAAAATCTGGAGAGTGTGTGTGTGTGTGTGTGTATATATATATATATATATATACACACAAACAAAGACAGACATTAAAAAGTAGCAATATATATGTCGATCGAAATTCACCATGAAATTTATATCATTCACAGATCCAAAAACATTCATTTTACTGAACATGAATTTATGTATAATGTTGTTCAACTAGGAAGCTCACCCATAGCTTGAATTTTCAGTTCCAAAAGCGTTTAGGAGGAGTGATCTCTTCTCACCATTTGTATCTGCCAAGTCAGGCACCTCACAAAGATATACGCGTGTTATCAGGTAGGATTCTATATGTGCATATAAAAATACATGTGCTGAATAGGCTACAGAGAAAGCGAGAGAGGAATTCACATATTTATTAACTTTAAAAACACATGGAGAACTATTTCAATTAAAAGTTGACTAGATTTATAACACCTACCCATTATATTGCAAAAGGCAAGTCCAATATACACCATGCCTCCTCTGAACTGCTTGTATTTCAATTCTGTTTGGGTTATTTTTCTCCATCATATTAGTATTAGTAGTTAGAATCTAGTAGGGTATGGGTTATTGTCAGGGATAAAGTATTTTGAATGGAAAATTGGAAAATGAATCCAATGTGTATGCAAATATGGGGTATTCAATAATCTTCCCACTCTCATCCAGAACAATGCCTTGACATTACCTTTGCCCCAAGGAAGACACAATTAGAGGACAAGAGTTAGAAATTCTGTGAATACATTTATGGAATGGAAAATGCTCAGGAGTTCACAACCTTGGAGGTGGTAGAGGAGTTTCCAAAAGTAAGGAACAGGGGTGATCACCCAACCTGATCTTTCGTTAATATTGGGAGCCATCTTGCCACAAAGCCATGGAAAGATCATTTTTGCTTTACTATAAATTACTGCAAATTCTGAACCTGATTGGAATGCCTGCCCATTCCTTGAACTCACCCATGCCTAGAGTTCTGACCATATCGCAGCCCTCTCTGAAACTTTAGTGACACCTCATAAATATTGGCCTTCCCTGGCCAGACAACGACCCTCTCTGAGGCTCTAATGGTCTTCATAATTTCTGATGCTGGGGCAGCGAACAAAAATGTGAACTACAATTAGTGTGATGCTTGTCAAAGTTCTGTTTTCTGAAACTTCCTTTTTGTGTAACTTTTTGGGCTATAAAGCTGGGGTGTAGGAAAGGTGGGGATGCTGTCTTTTTTCCACCGTTTTGAGAAGGAGAGTCAGCCTGGCTGGTTGAACTAATAAGCTTGCCTTAATTTGATTTTAATTGGGGTCAGTGGTTTTTTCTTGCATCCTGGTCTAACATTTTGGAGTTCCTCAGCGAGATGACCCAACCAGATCACAAGACCAGACTGCTGGAAATTATGAAGCTGGCCTTTCCTCCAGGACTCAGATCTGGAAAGCCAAGTTCCAAGGCCTTGGAGTGAGCCTTTGGTCCGGGGAGCACTGCACTGAACCATCACACTAAAACTATTAGCAAGCACCTGGTGGAGGAAGCCTCCATAGGTAAGTGGTGCCATTATAACATCTGATATCCGGTTAAGTGAGATGTCTTCTGATGACAGAGAGGTGGCCTGGGGAAGCTCACATATACTCCTGTCCTGAACAGTAACAAGAATTGTCCTGTCCTCTGTTCTGTTCTGTAGGGAATTTCTCTGAAAGAGTAGAAAGGTGCAGCCAGGCACGCAGGAGCTCCTACCTCGGAGCTTCAGCAAGACGTTGCATTGCTCCTCTGTTTTTCTGTATCTTCGCCAGGTTTGTGTTTCTTTGTGTTTTGTTCTGTGTTTTATATGTTTTTGTTTGTTTGTTTTTGTGCATCTTGTTGTGTGATTTCTGTGGTTAAAAACTTAAGGATATTGGATGTAAAAATGGATAATAAAGCAAGTAAGCCTGACACCCCTTTGGACTGTGCTCTAAGGAACTGTGATGAAGTTTACACCCCTTTGTTAAGCAGGATAAGAGAAGCCCCTAGCTGGCTGCCTGGAGCTCACCCACTGCACAGGGCAATGCCTGCTGGTGACCTAAAAACAGAGTATCTCCCAGGTTAACAATGGAAACTTTTTTAAAACCCCTTGTCGCTCCAGATCAAGAGAGTCACAATTTTTGGGCAGAGTTCCCTGTGTTTATGCTTTGTTAGCAAAGCAGTAAACCTCCCTTTTTATTTTTCTCAAACCCTGTCCTCATTATTAAATAGGTATTAATTCGCTTCAAGGTCAGGAACCAAACTTTAAGTTACAAATTTTGATAAACACCCCCCCAACGCCCAGGAACTTTTTGAAAGCTGACTACTGAAATGTTAGGAGATGGAGCGTGCTTGGGGTGGAACCAAACAAGAGGAGCTAATCCTGTAAGTAAAAGGAGGGACTCCCAGCAGCTGCCAAAGCCCTGTTGCTTCAGGGAATTCCCTCTTTACTTCCCTGCACTGTAAAAATTATGCCACCCCTGTCTTCTTAAAAAACAGAAAAAGTAAAAGGGACACTAAATGCAGTAAAGTCACCATGGAAACACTTGATATTACATTTCAGGTTGCCACTCTGTGAAAACATCTGATCCTCTTGTGGGGACATCTATCGTGCCACTGGTGTAGGAGATTTTTCTCTTATCTGCTCTGTTTTTAAGGCTTCTGTTTGTCAGCCACAGTCTGGAGCTCCTTTCTGTCTGTCTTGTGTCTTTGTTTCTGGCCCTTTAAGACATGTGGAATAATGTGCTGATATTATAAATTGTTTCTTGGGAATGATCTTAGCTCAATGTGTGTTTTAATGATGATGTTTTATTGTAACAATCTGGTATCTGAATGGGTTTATGAAGCATTGCTCAATCTTGCAGTTAAAAGTCGGGTTTAGGGAATTGTTTAGTTTATGATTTCAGATAATTCATGCCAGATAACTTAAATTCTTATGATGGAAAACTAAAGAAATCTACTTCCAAGTTGGCAAGTAACTTCCCAAACATTCAGTTTTGTTTTTCACTAATTTTGAATTGGGTAGACTGGGAAAATGTCACAGTGTGTACCAGTGCATTCATTTGGACAAGGATAGTAAATCATAGTAAGGTATCTGTTGACAAAACAAGATGTAAAGATATAAAATTTTGTGAATTTTATCTTAAAATTGTATCAAATTTCAACATCCGAATCTGAAAATTATGGTTAAAATGCCTTAGGCCTGAGGTGTCTGCTCAGAATAGCAGTTTTTTCCTCCTCCTTCCAGACCTCAGCCAGGACTTATGTTGAAGTTCAAATGAAAGAAGCCTGAAAGCTCAGTAGGAGACTGATCTGAGGCCTAAGGGGGGAAAAAAGTTGAATTGTATGGTATTTACTAATTACTGGCCAGTCATTTTTTCCAGGACTCTAATTTTTTTCCTTAGATTCTGTATTTTTTTTGAGCTCATGATTTTGATCATACAGACCTAGGTTAATGTTTTTCTGATCATTTCTATCTTTGACCAACAGTGGAGTTTTTGAAACATTTCAGTGGAGATTTCACCTGCAAAAAGCTACAAAGCCTTTACTATTATTATGTGTGCACACATTTGTTATGTGTTGTATGTCTATATATACATATATCCGTATATCATATTGATGATATACAAATTAACATATATATGGAGCACTCATAAAAAAAGCACTCATAAAAACAAATTTTAAAAAGTGGATTCAAAGAACTTAAATTCACCTGATTTAATTGTTTCAATTTAAATTGGATAAACAGATAAAAATAAATGTCTTTAAATTTAAGCTTACAAGTTTTTCAAGGTGTTCAAAAATCTAATAAAATATTAATGCCGACAAAAGGTCTAATATGCCTTGGTTCTAGGACTTTTCCTTCAACAAAAAAATCGCTTACACTGTTCAATACATTTGTCTAATATTTTGAAAAATAAGTAATGTAAATTTGATATGGGATTACTCATTCAAGAGTACTTTTGTTAGATATCTGGTTGATTTACTAAGGTCTGTATAAGTTTGTCCTAAAGTCTGTATAAGATTGTAAAAATCAGTCATGTGTTAAAGAGACAAAAATTTCTTAAACATAAGTTTACCCATAACATTGTGTTTATTAAGTTTTATTTTTTCTAGAGCTAGCAACCATAAAAATTAAACAACTGATTAAATAAGAACTGTTATTTTAAAGCACTGTACTGCCATTTCTTTAAAAGCTAAACTTGGTTAATGTAGAAACATCAATGCAGTTGTGATGCTATTAATGTGCTTATATCTTCCAGGTATACAAGTCTGTAAGGTAGAAACTTTAAAACAGCATTACATCAAGCTGGTGTTCTGAAGTTGTATGGTAAAAAAATATATTGGGGATTTATTTACCTGAAATCAATAAGATATGTAAACTTTTATGTTACTTTTTACATTGGGGAACAATTTATATGTATTTTTAAGTTAATGAGAGCCTAATCTATGTAAAGGTTAAAAAGTTTCAGCCTTTCTTTAATTAATGTTTTAAATGTTATATCATATGGTGTTAACTAATGTTCATGTGACCTCAAAAAATTTATGTAAACTTTGTAAAATGATATTTTCAAAACAAAGATTAGCTTTAGAACTAAAACACTTAAGATTTATAATGAGCACTGCCTTACCTGAGATAAGGCTCTGTGTCCCATCTTACTATATGTGAGAATGACTACGAAAGCAGTAGGTCAGATGTTATTTCATTTAAAGTTATGTTCAAAAGTTGTTTTTTTTTTTTTTTTTCGGTCAAGATCACTAGCATCTCAAAAAGGGGATGTAATCTATAACTCAGCCAAAAAATTCAGGGTAGCTATTAGAAGAACTGAGTATGTTTACTCTTGTTAATTTTATTTTGTAATTTCCTTATAGGTGACATAAAGATTTCCTGTTAGTGTTTTACAGAAGTGTTGCTTTAAGAACACAGCATGGGTTAATTTAAGATAATAACCCATCACCTACAGGACAGACAGAATAATACAGATCCCAATTAATAAAAAGTTAAATAATTTTAAATTATAGACAGGAAAGCCCAGTACTCTTAATATAAGGCTGTTAAAATTTATTTGATGGATGTTTAAGATTAGGATTTAAAATTAAAGTAAAATGAAAAGGGACAAGAAAACTAATATTTGGCTCTTGCCCTCTGAGTCAGTCTGTATCCAGAGAACAGCGGACTTCTCTAAAGAGCTTTGCAACTCTGAACCACATAACCTCCTGATCAGGGAGATTAATAAGACCACTGGAGAACAGAAAGCCAATCAGTGCATTGCTACAAAGAGGATAGTCATCAGAGAAGGGAGACATCCCTGATGCTTCCAAGGGAAGCCACATGGTCAAGGAAGACCTGGACCCACCTAGCGCAAATGGCACTAGCAGAACTGAGAAGCTGCTCTCAATTTTCCCCAAGAATGACTCCCATAAAAGCTCAGCTGACTGTTCACAATATAGAGAAACAAAAGTCAATTTGACTGCTTCATATTAAACACTTAGAATAGACAGTTAAAAACAAAATACAGCCATTCCTGGGCATTTTATATAATAATAGTAATAATAATATATTATGGTATTCACTTCATGTTAGCCTCCCAAAATAAGTAAGACTGGAGGCTACAAAGAAGGATTCTCAGACAGGAATGCCTGATAACTATAAAATGAGACTATCAAAAGGATCTGCCAGAGGCAGAAGTTTTTAGTTTAAGGCCTACAGATATTCTTAAGCTAAACACATAGGCTTGGTATTTGTAAGTATGATTATCCAGCCCTGAGTAAGAGAATTAAAGGTGTCTCTATTAGACACAGAGGTCATTCTAAAAGGATTTTGCAAGATCAGATGACATTAAATTATTAAACTGTATCTTATGGGGAGGGACAACTGTAACACTAAAAGTTAAATATTAAGTTAACAGTCCTGATAACTGGGGATATTAAAGGCTTGTGAGGGAACTTCTATACAGGGACATGTTCCAGCTGCTGCAACATTTATTCAGTACTCATGTTTTTTGTTTCTCTCATAGAAGAACCCATCCCCAGATGACTTTACAACCTGTTCTTCCACAACCAGACTTCAAACGGAACTGACTTCTAAACAGCATGGTACTGGTACCAAAACAGGCGGGTGGACCAATGGTACAGAATAGAGGACACAGAAACCAATCCACAAAACTACAACTATCTTATATTCAATAAAGGGGCTAAAAACATGAAATGGAAGAAGGATAGCATCTTCAACAAATGGTGTTGGGAAAACTGGAAATCCATATGCAACAAAATGAAACTGAATCCCTTTCTCTCACCATGCACAAAAGTTAACTCAAAGTGGATCAAGGAACTTGAGATCTAATCAGAGACATGGCGTCTGATAGAAGAAAAAGTTGGCTATGATCTACATACTGTGGGGTCGGGCTCCAAATTCCTCAATAGGACACCCATAGCACAACAGTTAATTACTAGAATCAACAAATGGGACGTACTCAAACTAAAAAGTTTTTTCTCAGCAAAAGAAACAATAAGAGAGGTAAATAGGGAGCCTACATCCTGGGAACAAATCTTTAGTCCTCACACTTCAGATAGAGCCCTAATATCCAGAATATACAAAGAACTAAAAAAATTAAACAATGAGATAACGAATAACCCAATCAACAAATGGGCCAAGGACCTGAACAGACACTTCTCAGAGGAGGACATACAATCAATCAACAAGTATATGAAAAAATGCTCACCATCTCTAGCAGTCAGAGAAATGCAAATCAAAACCACCCTAAGATACCATCTCACTCCAGTAAGATTGGCAGCCATTAGGAAGTCAAACAGCAACAAGTGCTGGCGAGGATGTGGGGAAAAGCGTACTCTTGTACATTGCTGGTGGGACTGCAAATTGGTGTGGCCAGTTTGGAAAGCAGTATGGAGATTTCTTGGAAAGCTCGAAATGGAACCACCATTTGATCCAGCTATTCCCCTACTCGGTCTATTCCCTAAAGACCTAAAAAGAGCACACTATAGGGACACTGCTACATCCATGTTCATAGCAGCATAATTCACAATAGCAAGATTCTGAACATTGCCCTGAAACATCTCCATATAACAAGATGCCTTTAATGGAGTGGTTTCAGACATATTAGTGATTCCTGTCTGCATCATGTCAGCCACAATTCATTTGGAAGTCAATGGCAGATACACATGGCCCGACCACAGATGTTTCATCACAAACCTGCACACAACAGCTCTGGACCCACTACTCAGCAGGCCCCAACATACTGGCATCTCTGTTCTAAACCATTTTCATGAAACCCAGTCAATCAAGGCACTCTCTGGTATACTCATGATCAGCAACAGGACATCCAAATATTCTCCAGTTGCAGGTGGTCATGGGAATTTCAAAAATTTCAGAGTATTTATCTAGCCATTTCCTAAGATGAAGTTGGAGAAACTGTGGGTTTCAATTCATTAAGGAACCATTAAATTTTGAGGAAGCAAATTTCAAGGAATACTCTGGAGAACTCTCACAGGCAAGGCTTCCCAAAGAGTGGAGAAAAGGTCACATGAAGCCAGGCCAATTGAGGTCTACAATGTGAGGTCCATGTGTGTTTTGACTCTCAACTATGGCTGCCAAGTTTTTCAGAATAAAATCATGTGATATCCTGCTGAGATTCCCAGTGTGCTGTGGAAAGCCACTCTGGGCTTAGATCTCAGTTTCCAAGGGCGACTCTCATGCGTGGCCTCGTTAAATTCCAACACAATTCATGGCAATACTTCTCTGACGTCAGTTCCATAACGCAGTCTCTAAGAGGAATCACACCAGAGTTCAAGCCCCGGTGGATTCAGCCATCTCTTACAACCACCACACAAATGACCACAATTAAAACTAAATCACTCCCACATGGCCCTCATCTTCTTCCACATAGACACTCATCATGAACTCTGGCTGGAGGTTTCCATGAAGGGCACAGACAAATACACTGTTCAAAATAAGCAGCCTTGCCCCTCATTTGCCTAAAGTCAGGGTGGCCTGGACACCCTTCCAGTGAACCAAGAGTGATCAAATAGGCCTGCTCTATATCTGCTCTGCTTCTCAAATTTGAGGGCTAATGACTGTCTGGTATAGATTCTTTATGTGAATTGGTTTCATGAGAAAACCCAAGCACCTATCGGCTAGCCTCTGCAGGGCTTTGAAGAACTGACTTGACCCAAAGATCCCTATTCTCACTTGATTTAGCTCAGGAAGCTTACAGAGGAAAGCGAGAGACTTCATCCACAATGACTGCTCTTTTGGCCATTTTGGTTTTGGATGCACACTTGGAAACTTTCTTTAGGTCCATCAGATGCTGAGAATCTAAGCCACTGCTGTCACACCAGGCCAAGTGGCTGATTCAGACTCATCCCTTTCCAAAGCAATTAAGCAAAGAGCCACAGGTGATGACCATTCATTTCCATTTGAAACCTGTTTTTTTCAGGATTCACAAAGGGGTGGCCTGAGGCAAAGACCTTCCTGACATTCAGGGTAATAGAAACATAACTAAGCAAATGGCCCAAAGCAGGGTTTCTCCACTGAGACTTTACTGGTCACACTGATATCTGAGTTTTCTGAGATGCTCCCATTCCCTTCAACTATCCAGTACATGGCCATGTCACAGAGCTTGGAGGTGGTACATATCTTGGACACCAAACCATAAGGCTACTCTGGAGAGTGGCAAGTATTCAGGAGGAAAAGAGGAACTTAGGAAGATAGTAGGTGTTCCCCATCCATAAGGCAAGCCGCTCTACATTCTTAAATTGGGCAGGATGAATGCTGGGAAGCTTTCTACTAGACAGGACACAACCATTGATGCATTTGCTTTTCAAATGTCTACAACACGGATACAGTGGGATACACAGACATAGAAACACTCGTGTTGTCAAACGACTTTCTAGAAACTTTCCAGTCCAAACCTACAAACTGCCTTTCCTACCTATTCTCAGAACATGAGATAAAACCACAAACTCACACCGACACCCACAATGGCACCTCCTTTCCCCAAGTATGTCTGTGACTATCCTGAGTGTCCTCTGACTGGTGGGCCATACTATGTTCCCCTGAAATGGCCTGTCTTGCCTCAGATCTGGTCTTCTTTGCCAACTCTTTGAAGTTGTCAGGAGCCATGGTTGAGCCACTACCTGCTTTCTCAGAAAAGTCCCTCTTCAGAGCTCTCCTGGAATTTGGCCATCATCACATAATTAGGTACCAAGAAAGAGTGATTCTGTCCTTGGTAAATCCAAACAATTGAGACCACTGGGACTAGGACTGGGACTTGCTCTTGGTGGCTGGCTTCCTGGTCCCAAGTTCAGAGAGTTCCATCACCAAGGAAGTGTGGTAGGTCACTTCCTTCAGCAACTGAATGAGGTCACTGCCTTGGAAAACCACTTTGTCCTAGCAGTTGCTTCCAATGGTCCCATGAGATGGAGGCTGCTCCTACTTCCTGTGACACTTTCACAAGATAGAATGGTATATCAACCATAGGCACCCAGGAAAAGCTCTGTATACAGGCCTGGTTTGGTCCATTTCATCTACATTAAGAAGAGAGAGGCTGATTCAGACACATTCCTTCATTCTGACCAGGTTGTTTGACATGGAAGTTGACATGGAGTTGACTTTTGCTCTCTCAGGTCCTTCTTAGGTGAAAAGGTCGGTCAAAAGTCGGAGGAAAAGACCATCAAGAGACTGTCTCATGTCACAGCAAAGGGTTTATTGGGAGTCCAGCATGCTGGGGCTCAGAGCTAACTTCAGAGGAGCAAAGAACAAAGAGCCCCAAGAACAACTTGAGCAGAGTTTATATACATTCTTTAGAGAGGGCAGGGACTTTACATACATCATATCCTCTTTTAGGAAATCAACACATAGCACGGGAAAATCAAATAACAACTCTAAAACATGATTAGTACATTCATTGGCGGGAAGAGGTCGGGTAGGGGGTGATTGGTTAGCCCTGAAAAGGGGTATACGTTTAAACTGATTGGTTGAATCCCTGAGATGTATATGTGGTGAGCTGCACGGTTTCTGGAAAGGGGTTGTTAAGTAACTAGGTGGTCAGGGAAGACTTCAACACACATCTAATTGGCAGTTCCGGGAATTGTCTTAACTGCCACAGGAATTTCAGGTTCCGAGTGCAGCTTGGAAACTTTAAAAAACCTGGTTCTATGTTTCAATTTCAATTTTTTTATTCGTTCATTTCCCACTCCTTTTTCTTACTACTTTTAATCTTAAACGTAATAAATCATAATTATTGCGGGGTCTCACATTCTATTTCTGCCAGTGGACCGTATTTCTGTCTGATTACAATGAGTTTTTCCTGCCCAATTTGAGCCTGGAGAAAGGAAACTATGTGGTTAAGCAAACAAGGTCCTACAGTTAGCAACACCATAAGGATGATCAAGGGTCCAGCTAAGTCTGATAGGAGTGTAGTTAACCAGGGGGACTGGGTAAACCATAACTCAAACCACCCTAGTTGAATCTCCCTATCTTTCTGGTGCTCTTCAAGGCATTTTCTCAATTTACTCATGGATTCTTTTACAACTCCAGTATGGTCAGCATAAAAACAACATTTTTCTCTCAGTGCAGCACAGAGGCCCCCCTCACTCATGAAGAGGAGGTCTAATCCTCGCCTGTTCTTTAAAACAACTTCAGAGAGAGAAGTTAAGGATTCCTGCAAAGCTGTGATGGTGGTCTCTAACGTCTTCAAGTCTTTATCTATTGCTGTTTCTAATCGGGCCATTTGTTGTGACCCACATATAGTAGCAGCTGTTCCCATACCCACTCCTACAGCAGCTCCTATCCCCAATAGGATGGCAGGAGTAAGGGACACTGGCTCCCCGCAAAATCGGGTTGTTTCTCCCCCTAGTAGACCTTCAAATGATTCTACATCATAATAGAGCACCCTGGGGAGTATCTGCACCATTACACAATAATTTACAGAGATGTCAAGTACCTGGGCTGAAATGCAAGGAGTTCTGACTGTTTGGAGTTCAGTACAATAAAGGTTCCTTTAATTAGTTCCCAGGGGGAGGAGTCAGCTGTACTCTGGACTGGGGAAGTAGGCAAAGACGGAAACCGGGAAGTATGAGATGGTAGAGGGGTTCTGGTAGATCTAGCCATGGGAGGTTTAGGAGGCTTAATTCCTTGGTTGAGGGGATTGGGCTCTATTGCTGTGATATTTTCTTCCTTTTTCAGCCGGATGGTGAACCAGTGACCAAAGTCATAACGAGGGCCATATATATAGAATCGCATTCCCCACGTATTTCCCATAGGCCATGCTGTTCCGAGGTAGCCCCTTCCTTTGGAATTGAAAGTTAAAATGAGGGGGTAACATAGACTATTCTTTCCACAGTGAGTTTTTGACACCACTTGGCTAGCAGCACATTTCTTGGGATCAATCAAGGTGTCATTTCTTTCTTCCTGAATCGTACTGTCGGGGGAGTTTGGGTTCCACCATGCAACTCCCGTTTGTTCACAACCCCAAGATCTACAATAAAAGTCACTGGGTCCTGTACAGGTTTGGGCCTGTTTGCGACTTCGGAAATCAGCTGGGCACACATAAAAATCAAGATTGGCTAGTTTACACCTGAGCTGCGGAAGATGATATCCATAATTCATGGGGTAAGGTGGTCTATGTTGCCCTGGTTTGGGGTTGAGTGGGATCTCTGTGGGGGTCCTCTATGTCAGGGATATCCCAGTCAGACAGGCCTATGGCAATCTGACAAATATCCGGGTGGAGAGATGGCCACCAAGTCCATATGGTGGCTGTATGTGAAATAGACCACACTACTTGCCCAGTAGGATTTATAACTTGCCATTGTTGCTGAACAAGCTGATGGGGATTAGGACTGCTGGTGGTCAGGGGAAGAATCCATAGCCCTACCCACATGACAGACACACAACTTGAGACGGTTACCAGTCTGTTCCAGTTTCCAGCCAGAGTCCGGACAGGGCGCAGGCTTGAGATGGGAGGCATGGATCCAGGAAGTGATCCCATCCACTTTCACCACTGTGGTTGTTATAAGCAGCACCTGGTATGGTCCTTTCCAGCGGGGTTCCAGGGATGACACCTAATGCCATCTCATGTAGATGAAGTCTCCCACTTGATATCGATGTGGGGTTCCCTCATCTCCAGGCTGATAAGCAGTGGCCAACTGTTTCCACAGGTATCGCTGGGTGCTGGGTTTGTTCAAGGGCTTTAAGTCTGTCAAGAAAGAGTGTGTAAAAGGAATCATTAAGTCTCAGAGTTGGGGTTAGGTCCCTTACTGGAGGAGGGAGACCATAGAGAATTTCATAAGGGGTGAGTTTACACAAAGAGGCAGAGGGCGTTTTTCTTGCACGAAACAGTGCTTAAGGTAGGAGCAGAGTTCAATTTTTTATGCCGGTCTCCAAGCTTTTTTCGTTAAGGTCTCTTTGATGTTTCTATTCATCCTTTCTACCTGTCCTGAGCTCTGGGGTCTATAAGCACAATTTAACTTTCAATTAATCCCCAGGGTCCTGGCGAATCCCTGACTTACCTGGGCCATGAATGCCAGTCCATTATCAGACCCTATTACCTTAGGCAGGCTGAACCTTGGAAAAATGTCTTATAGAATCTTTTGACCACCCTCTGAGCCTTTTGTTTCTTCATGGGGAAGGCTTCAAACCATATTGAAAAAGTATCTACAAAGACTAGAAGATATTTAAGTCCGTACTTGCTGGCTTAATTTCAGTAAAGTCCACTTCCCAGAATTGTCCTGTTCTGGTTCCTCATAAGCGCTTTCCTGCAGGAAGCTTGGATGGGTAAGGATTAACTAACTGGCAGACTTGACAAGCTCTAGTCACCTGCTCAGCTATTTCTTTCCTCTGTGAGTCAGTCAATAATAAGTCCTTTCTCCGGTCCTTTAGAAGTGCCTATAACTTTTTTCAGCCTAAGTGGGTGAGTTGGTGTACGTCTTTGACATAAAGGTGGGCTTTTTGAAATAGTAAACTTGGCTCTGAAGGGTCCCAGAGTCCTGTATCTGTCTCCTCAGATGATAAGTTGCCTGAATGTTCCAGTGCGGCCAAATCTCCTGATTGTTGTTCCCCCCGGTGTGGAAAAAGTTACCAGAGTCACTACGTTTAGGGCTGCCAATTAAGCTTCCTCATCTGCCCTTCTGTTTCCAATCGCCATGGGGTCGTTTCCCTTCTGGTGCCCTGGACAGTGCACTATACCTAGTTCCTTAGTGCTCTGCACTGCTGAGAGAAGGTGGAGGATCTCATCTTTGTTCTTTATTTCTTTCCCAGCAGAGGTTAATAGCCCCCTTTGCTGGTAAATAGCCCTGTGCGCATTAGCATTGGCAAATGGATAGCGGCTATCAGTGTATATGGTGGCCCTTTTGCCTGTTGCTAGTTCCAATGCTTTCGGAAGGGCAATCAGTTCTGCCTTTTGGATTGATGTCTTTTCTGGGAGACCAGAGGATCAGATGACATTAGTTTTGCTAACTATTGCTGCTCCAGCCCGCCGCTTACCATCTTGGAGGAAGCTGCTCTCGTCTGTAAACCATACGACTTCTGGGTGAGGCAGTGGCTGGATTTTTCAAGTCTCATCCTATACTGGTTTCCTCTGCCAGTATGTGTTGACACTCATGAGTGATGGGTTCTGATGATTCTTCTGGCAGCAGTGTACCCAGGTTGAGTGGAGCAGGGGGTCCCAGAGTTATTCTGTCTTTGCTAATCCAGAGGCTCTGGTAGTGGTTTATTCTGGAGTTTGATAGCCACCTCTCTGGAGGCTGACAGATGATGCTCTCCAGGGCATGGGAGGCTATAATGGTTAGCTTCTGTCCCAACGTTCATTTATGAACATCTTTTTTTAGAAGGGCTGCCGCTGCTATCGCTCTTAAGCAATTTGGCCACCCGCTAGCCACTGGGTCCAATTTTTTTGATAAGAATGCTACCGGCCTTTTTCAAGGTCCCAAAGTCTGAGTGAACACTCCCAGTTCTATTCCTTTCGTTTTCTCGATGTAGAGAGTGAAGGGTTTTTCTACTTCTGAGAGTGCTAAAGCTGGAGCAGATAGCAGTGCCTTTTTTTGACATTATCAAAAGCTTTTTGGTGCTCAGGGGTCCATTTGAAATGGGCATCCCCATTTATAAGCGGGTATAAAGGTGCAGCCAGAGATGCGAACCCAGGAATCCATAACCTGCAAAAGCCGGCAGTCCCAAGAAACTCTCTGAATAGTCTCTTATTAGATGTGGGCGGTATCTGCACAACGGTTTGTTTTCTGGGCTCACTGAGCCATGTTTTGCCACCCCTAAGAGAATAACCCTGGAAGATTACTTCTTGCTGACAAATTTGGTCCTTTTTGCAGAAGCCCTATATCCAAGCCGAACAAGCTCGGATAATAGTGCTTGGGTCCCAGACTCATAGTTCTTCTTGGTGTTGGCTGCCAGTAGCAGATCATCCACATATTGGAGTAGGGTGACTTCGGGGTGTGCAGTTCTGAGGCCTGTGGAGGGCTTCATCAAAGAGAGTGGGGGAGTTTTTGAACCCCTGTGAGTGTCTAGTACAGGTTAGTTGGCCATATGTTAAAGTTTCTGGGTCTATCCACTCGAAAGCAAACAGAAACTGATTGTCCTTATGTAGGGGCAAGAAGAAGTAAGCATCTTTTAAGTCCAGCACAGTGTACCATTCCCGCTCCAGATTCAGAGTGCTAAGCAAATTATATGGATTGGGTATTGTTGGGTGAATGTCCTGCACTATGTTGTTTATCTCTCTTAGGTCTTGAACAGGACAGTAGTCCCTAGTTCCTGCCTTTCTTACTGGTAGCAGGGGGGTATTCCAGGATGATTGACAGGGCCTTAGGACCCCAAGGGCCAATTATTTCTGAATATGGGGACTTATCCCATCTTTAGCTTCTTTGCTTAGAGGATATTGTTTAACACTGATTGGAGAGGCAGAGGCTTTTAATTCTAGTTCTATTGGAGGTAGTTTTATTGCTAGACCTAACCCAGCAGTTTCTGCCCAGGCATTCGGGTAATCTTTTATCCATTTCTGTGGTAGTTTGCCTCTTTGATCAGTCCTAGGGAGCGCGAAGAGTTGATGTTCATCTTCAACGGACATAGTCAATGCTGTGACTATGGGAGGTTTCACTGAAGGCTTTAGAACATCCACTTCGGGAACATAAGGGTTAAAAGTTATTCTAGCCCCGAGTTTGGTAAGCAGATCCCTGTGCATCAATGGGGCTGGGCACTCTGGGAATACTAGGAAAGAATGTTGGACTTTTCCTTTTCCTACATCCATAATCCTCTTAGTTGTCCAAGCCCGATATGTACTGCCATTATCCCCTTGAACTAGGGACCATTTATTTGATAGGAGCCCAGTGGGGTCTTAAGGGCTGAGAATACTGCTCCTGTATCCTCTCCAAAGTTCACTGGAGTCCCCTCCACTTCAAATGTTACCCTGATCTCGGGGAGGAGATCCGAGCCCCAACATTCCTAGTCCTCTTCTAGAGTCAGCATGGCATGCTGGCGTGGTTGCTTCTTTTGGGTGCACTCTTTGGCTCAGTGTCCTTTTTCTTTACAGTAGGCACATTGATCTGAGGCCAGGGGCAGCCTTTGGCATGGGCCCAAGTATCCCTTCCTGACTCCAAGCTTTTTAACTTCTGGCATATTTGCTGCTGTGAACAAAACCTTAGCCAATGTTTTAGTCTGCCTTTTGCTCCTTTCATCCCCCTTTTGTTCCCTTTCCTTCTCTATCCTCTGTTCCCTCTCCTCCTCAGTTTCTCTTTTATAATATACTTTAACAGCTTCTCTGACTAAATCTCTTAAGTTCGTATCTTGTAATCCATCTAGACATTGTAACTTTCTCTTAATATCTTGGGCAGCCTTCTCAATACAGGCCATTGTAACAGATGCATTTTGGTCCTCTGCCTGAGGATCAAAAGGAGTATATTTCCTATATTCTTCCATAATTCTCTCCAGAAACATAGAGGGAGACTCATTAGGCCCTTGGATAATCTCTCTTACTTTGGCCAAATTGGTCAGCCCTCTGGCGGCCACTCGGAGACCCGCTATTAGAGCCCAGTGATAAGTGGACAGATGCTTCTTACCTTCAAAGGTGTTGGGGTCCCAGTTGGGTCGGTTCATGGGCCCATAGGGACGGAAAGAGAGTATCACAGGGGCTTCTGAGTTTTCTATTATCCGCCTCCGGTGGGTTCCTTTAGGTTGCCCAGCTTCCTCCAGGGGAGGAGGGGCTGCTGCTGCTGCAGAGAAGTCCCCTAGAGGGCTTGGGTCTGGCCCAATTGCCTATAGCAGTGGAGAGGCTGAGTCAGCGGTTGGAGGATCATCAGGAACTGTGTTGGGGGTTGGGGAGGGAGAGTAGATGATAAGGAGGGGGAGGAGTGTCCAGTCTTGTGACTCAGGGAGAATGGAAGGAAGAGGGGGAGGAGTGGATGGTTTGAATGATAGGATCATGGGGGAAGGGGTATATGGCTCTTTATCTGGGTGGCCAAGTGGCCAAAGCTGAAAGACAATATCTCTGACTTTTCGGATTAGAGGAAAGTGGAAGGATCCTTCTGGGGGCCATCCAACTTCGAGGATGGGCCATTCTGAAGCACAGAGAGTCTGCCAGGTACAGCGTTTTACTGGAAAATAAAGATTCTGGGCCCTTGAGCGGACATCAGTCCAATGATCAAGGGTCGGAGACAGAGAAGAGGATGTGCTTTGTCCCATAATGGGAATTACTCAAACAGGGACAGTGAAGACACAAACGCAACACAGAAAAAAACAAACAGTAAATGTTTAACATGACTCCAAGAAAAAGATTAGAACTGAGTAACTGGTAAATCTTAATGGGTTAGGCAATAAAGACAGACAGTAAACTCAACATGAGTTTGGGACAATGAACCAAACTGAGTAGCCGGCAAAACCTGATGGGCTGGCAAACCGAATCCTGAAGCAAAATGTAACTGGGATGAGGAAACTACTATTCTTTGATTTCCCTAGTCTTCCGGAGTGTCCCCCAGAAACGTGACCTTGGGCTCTGTGACAGGTCTGTCACACCATAGGAGAGAGCTAATGCTCTTCACCAACAGCCACTTTGCCATGCCCTGACTTGAAATCCGAAACCAGAAATAGGCTCCTTACTAACCCCGAGAGGAGTCCCTTGAGGTCTTTCGTCCACCGCTGCCGGATATCTCACCTGGGGCCTCCAGATAAATAGGTGCGGCGAACGTCAGAGGAAAAGACAACAAAGAGGTTTTCTCATGCATCAGCAAAGGGTTTATTGGGGGTCCAGCATGCTGGGGCTCAGAGCTCACTTCAGAGGACCAAAAATCAAAGAGCCCCGAGAACAACTTGAGCAGAGTATATATACATTCTTTAGAGAGAGCAGGGATTTACATACATCATTGCCTCCTTTAGGAAATCATCATGTACCACGGGAAAATCAAATAACAAATCTTAAACATGATTAGCACATTCATTGGCGGGAAAAGGTCAGGCAGGGAGTGATTGGTCAGCCCTGAGAAGGGGTATACGTTTAAATTTATTGGTTGAAGCCCTGAGATGTATACGTGGTGAGCTGCACGGTTTCTGGGAAAGGGTTGTTAAGTAACTAGGTGTTCAGGGAAGATTTCAACACACATCTAATGGGCAGTTTCAGGAATTGTCTTAACTGCCACAGGAATTTCAGGTTCTGAGTGCAGCTTGGAAACTTTACAAAACCTGGTTGTTTACGTTTCAATTTCAATTTGTTTTATTCTTTCAGAACCTTACAGTGGAAGG
Source organism: Callospermophilus lateralis (assembly GCF_048772815.1). Lineage (NCBI taxonomy): Eukaryota > Metazoa > Chordata > Mammalia > Rodentia > Sciuridae > Callospermophilus > Callospermophilus lateralis. The sequence continues at coordinate 44,865 of NW_027514388.1, read as the reverse complement.
CGAGAGACTTCATCCACAATGACTGCTCTTTTGGCCATTTTGGTTTTGGATGCACACATGGGATCTTTTCTTAGATCCGTCTGTTGCTGATAATCTAAGCCACAGCCTCAAACAGGGCCAAGAGCCTGATTAAGACACATCCCTTTCCAAAGCAATTACATCTCTGAGGTCAGTTACAGAACTCAGTCTCTGAGAGGAATCACACCAGTGTTCAAGCCCAGGTGGACCCAGTCATTCTTCCAACCACCACACATATGACCACAATTAAATCCAAAACACTCCCACATGGCACTCATCTTCTTACATACATACACTCATGATAACCTTTGGCTAGAGGCTTCCATGAATGGCGCAGCCCACGAGAGTGTCCAAAATAAGCTCCCTTGCAACTCATTTGCCTAACCTCAGGGTGGCCTGAACACCCTTCCTGTGAACCAGGATTGATCACATAGTTCTTCCTGTAATACTGCTCTGCTTCTCCAATTTGAGGCCTACTGACTGTCAGGTATAGATTCTTTATGTGATTTGGAGTCATTAGGAAACCAAAGTAAATTTGCAAGGCTTGGAAAAACTCATTTGACCCAAAGGATTCCTATTGTCACTTGGTGGAGGTCAGGAACCTTACAGAGGAAGGCGAGAGACTTCATCCACTATCACTGATCTTTTTGCCATTTTGGTTTTGGATGCACACATTGGATCTTTCTTTATATCCATCAGGTGCTGCTAATCTAAGCCACAGCCACACACAGGGCCACGAGGCTGATTCAGAACATCCTTTTCCAAAGCAATTAAGCAAAGAGCCACAGGTGATGCCCATTCATTTCCATTTGAAAACTGTTTTCTTCAAGATTCACAAAGGGGTGGCCTGAGGCAGAGACCTTCCTGACTTCAGAGCAACATAACAATAAGTAAGCAAATCCCAATGCAGGGTTTCTCCACTGAGACTATACTAGTCACAATGATATCTGAGTTTTCTGAGATGCTTGTCATTCCCTTCAACAATCCAGTACATGGCCATGTCACAGAGCTTGGAGGTGGTATATATATCTTGGACAAAAAACCATGAGCCTATTCTGGAGAGTGGCCAGAATTCAGAAAGAAAACAGGAACTTAGAAAGTTAGTAGGTGTTGCCCATCGAAAAGGCAACCAGCAGTCCTTTTTTAAAATGGGCAGGATGAATGCTGGAAAGCTTTCTACTAGTCAGGATACATCCATTGATGCATTCCTTTTTCTAATGTGTACAACCAAGAACACAGTGGGATACACAGACACAGAAACACTCACCTTGTCAAAGGACTTTCTAGAAACAGTCCACTCTAAACCAAACAAACCGCCTTTCCTACCTATTCTCAGAACATGAGACAAAACCACAAACTCACACCCACTCTCAAAAAGGCACCTCTTTCCCCAAGTAAGTCTGTGAGGATCCAGAGTGTCCTCTGACTTGTGGGCCATAGTATGTTCCCCCGAAATGGCCTGTCCTGTCTCAGATCTGGTCTCTTTGTCCATCTCTGTGAAGTTGTATGGAGCCTGTGCTGACCACTACCTGCTTTCTCAGGAAAGGCCCGTCTTCAGAGCTCTACTTGCATTTGGTCATCCTTAAACCATTAGGTACCAAGAGAGACAGACTCTCTCCTTGGTAAATCCAAACAAGTGAGCCCACTGGGAATGGGACTGGGCCTGGCTCTGGATGCCTGGCTTCCTGGATCTCAAGTTCAGAGAGTTTCATCACCAAAGAAGTGAGGTAGGTCAATTCCTAAAGGAAGGGAATGAGGTCACTGCCTTGGCAACCACTTTGTCCTTACAGTTGCTTCCAAAGGTCCCTTGAGATGGAGGCTGCCCCTACTTCCTGTGAAACTTTCAGAAGTTAGAATGGTATATCAACCATAGACACCCAGGAGAAGCTCTCCACACAGGGTTGTTTTGGTCCATCTTTTTTATATCAATAGGAGAGAGGCTGATTCAGACACATACCTTCATCCTGACCAGCTTGTTTGCCATGGAAGATGACTTTTGCTCTCTCAGGTCCTTCATAGCTGCCTACATCTTCTCCAGGGATCATTTCTGCATCAACCTTTGAGGTTCTCAGCAGGTGGAAGATTCCCTACATTCCTGTATTGTAAGACCTACTCTGTCCCTGCTCTTTTGTAAAGTTAGATTGAGGGAACAGTGTATGGTTAGGGTTAATAATATATTTTATTTGGGTTAGGAAACATTCTGTGGGATAAATAATGGTATTAGGAACCTGCGATATTCACAAGAATATATAGGTGAAATATAAGTATAAAACCTGAAATCTAGGTACGATTTGAAGCCCAGAAGGGAATTGGGCCTTTAGTGCGATACTTAGCTTTGAATTATGTTCTACACAGATGTCTCAGATAAATCGATATGCAATGGCAGAGGACCTTGTACCTTGGATGAATAAATGTCTTAGAGAACATCCAGTCAAAAAGGAATAGTCGGCAGGATTAGGAAGGTAGTCAGTAGGTTTTGAAAAAAGAGTGAGTATAGGATTTGGACAAAACGTTCATTAGCAATAGGGTTTCGGGTATAGAGTGAACGTAAATATGAGCACATACGAAGAGTCAGTCACAATGATGAACTGGGAAAAATATGTTGGAAAGCAGATATCAATAGAGACATTAGGAAAACAGGCAAAGTATAATGTGAGTGATAGGGTTAGACATTTTCAACATGGTTGAGGATGAATATATAATCTTAGGTAGAAAGACATATGTAGTCATCAATAGGATTGATATTTTAGAGCATTAGGCAACCTGGGCATGGTTGTTTTTAATAATCCATGCTCACTTTCCATTTGCTTTGGTGAAAGGTTAATAAAATAGTCACTTGTCACTTCCTGTTTTTCTGTATGCTTAACAAAACACTGTTGAAATCTTGAGAACTGTTTGCTATTTTGGTTCCCAGAATGTGCTATCCCCAACTGCCAAACTGCAGAATGTACTCCCTCACCCAGTTGCATGCAAACTGCACACTCGCCCTGACCCATAAATAAATTTCCCTCCCTGCCCTGTCCAAGGAAAGTATATAAGCTCTGTTAAAGCTGTTCTCAGGGCTCTTTGCTCTATTCAAGTGAGCTCTGAGCCCCAGCATGCTGGACCCCCAATAAACACTTTGCTGTGGCTGAGTGAAAATGGTATACTGTTCTGTACTTAAAAGATGCTTTCTTTTGCTTGGCTCTGCATAAAGATAGTCAGTTGCTGTTTACTTTCGAGTGGGTAGACCCAGAAACAGGAACGTCTTGTCAACTAACTTGGACTAGACTCCCACAGGGGTTCAAAATCTCCCCCACTCTCTTTGATGAAGCCCTTCACAGAGATCTCAACAACTTCAGAACTACACACCCCGAAGTCACCCTGATTCAATATGTGGATGTCCTGCTCCTGGCAGCCAACACCAAGGAAAACTTTGAGTCTGTGACCCAAGCACTATTATCTGAGCTTGCTCAACTCAGGTATAGAGCTTTGGCCAAAAAGGCCCAAATTTGCCAGCAAGAAGTAATCTTCCTGGGGTATTTCCTTAGGCACTGTAAATGATGGCTCACTGACCCCAGGAAACAAAACGTTGTGCAGATACCACCCCCATTTAACAGGAGACAACATAGAGAGTTTCTTGGAACTGCTGGCTTTTGCAGGTTATGGACCTGGGTTTGTGTTCATAGCTGCTCCTTTATACCCGCTGTTAAATGAGAATGCCCAATTCCAATGGACCCTTTGAGCACCAGCAAGCATTTGATAACATCTAAGAACACTAACACTGAACACCTCAACTTCACTGAGCCCAGCCTGCAATTTCAGAAAGCCCTACACTATGTTAAAAATGTACATCAACTCAATCAACTTAGTTCAAAGAAACTGCGGCCATTCCTGTAGGATCAAGAACAGAGTTTTAGACTAACTCACTCACAGTGAATGGAAATAACTGAATGGGTAACAAAAGCCTGTCGGTTCTGTTAATTGGTTAATGCTTACCATTCCAAGCTTCCTGCAGGAAAGCACGTACCAGGAACCAGACCAGGACAATTCTGGGAAGTGGACTTTACCTAAATTAAGCCAGCGAGATATGGACTTAAATATCTCCTAGTCTTTGTAGATACATTCTCAGGATGGATTGAAGCCTTTCCCACAAAAAAAAAAAAAAAAAAAAAAAAAAAAAAACGGCACAAATGGTGGTCAAGAAGATCCTGAAAGATATTTTTCAAAGACAGGGCCTGCCTAATGTAATGTGGTCTGATAATTGAACGGCGTTCATGGGCCAGGTAAACCAGGGGTTAGCCAGGACCCTGGGGATTAATTGGAAGTTACATTGTGCTTATAGACCCCAAAGCTCAGGACACATGAAAAAATAAATAGAAGCATTAAAGAGACCTTAAATAAATTAAGCTTAGAGACCGTCATAAAAGGGTAGACTATGCTCCAGCCTTATGCACTGTTTCATGAAAGAAATACTCCCTTTGTTTCTTTGTGTAACATCACCCCCTATGAAATTCTCTATGGGGCCCCTCCTCTGGTAAGGGACCTAACCCCAACTCTTAAGACCTAAGTATCCCTTCCACACACCCTTGCTTGACAGACTTAAATCTCTTGAAAGAACTCAGCTATACCTGTGGAAACAGCTGGCCACTGCCTTCCAACCTGGGGACGAGGGGACTCCACATCGATATCAAGTAAGAGAATTCCTCTACATAAGAGGACATCAGGTGTCATCCCTGGAACCCCGCTGGAAAGGACCATACCAGGTGCTACTTATAACACCTACAGCGGTAAAAGTAGACGGAATCACTTCCTGGATCCATGCCTCTCATCTCAAGCCTGCAACCTGTCCAGACTCTGGCTGGAAACTGGAAAAGACTGGTAACCCGTTCTAATTGTGTATTTGCCACGTAGATAAGGCTATAGACTTTCCCCTTGGCCACCAGTAGACCTAACACTCATTAGCCCGTTCAGCAGCAATGGCTGATCACAAATCCTACAAGACAAGAAGTATGGTCTATCTTGCATACAGCCCCCTTAGGAACCTGGTGGCCATCTCTCCACCCAGACATTTGTCAGCTGGATATAGGTCTTTCCTATTAGGATATCCTTGATGAAGAGGATCCCACTAAAATTCCATTAAATAATTTCCGTACCACAGATAATGGAAACAAACATTATGGTTGTATAGACAGGCAAGCCAGATGCAGGTTGGCTAGCCTATATTTGTATGTTTGCCCCGCAGACTATCAAAGCCACAAACCGCCATGGCTGAGTGTGGGAAAAGATGACTTCTTCTGTAAGTCATGGGGATTTGAGCATACAGGGGCTGCCTGGTGGAATGTAAAATCCTCATCAAATTCAGTACACAGCATTGGTCATATTACTACTTAGACATCTAAAACAGATGGCGCCAAGAGGAGTCTCTAGATCCTCAAATTCTGTGTGACCTTTTTACCTTCTGCAAGTGCTCAAAAGGGTGAAAGGAAATTCCCCTATGTGGAGGCCTTTTCCCTGTTTCCCTCACATCCTGAACTATGCTTCTCCAATAGTTCCTCACCCTCAGCTTTCTGCTCCAGACTCTCTGCTGTCAGTCCTACCTCAGCAACCTTATTTCTCCCCTCCAATTACTAGATCCAAAACCCAAACCTCCGCTGGTTCTCAGAGCATTGCCCCCTTGCTGAGTTAGCAGGTACTGAGGTACCCATCCACCCACTCACTCCTCTCTTCCTCTGTCAGTACCCGCACCGGCTCGCACCAGGTCCTCTTACCAGCTAACCTAAAGCTCAAACCAGCTTAGGAGATCCCTCAGACCCCTATTGAAGATGTAATGAAAATGACCTTTAAAGTTGCTTTGTGATCACTGAAAACAGGTTACTAAGAATTTAAAGTGCCTCACAGGCTTTTCGGGATAGTCACTCCCGTCTTCCCCTCTGCTCTACCGGTTATACTGCTCAAGTTTTTGTTTCTAGGAAAATCCCAAACCCCTTTCCCATTATTCTTTTATATCTCTCCTTCCTAATTCTCAGATCCACGGAGCAGCTCTCACCCTCCGCCTTCCCCGTCTTCCCCCTCTGTACCAGGCCCACAGAAAAATCTTAACTGAACTTCTCCAGAAGTCTTCACCATGACTTTAGGATTTTCAGCAAAAGAGTCCCTATAAAAGAGTTCAGTGTAGATAAACTTCCTGTTTTTCTGTTGCCCTGCTCTACTTGGCTACTGGCTGCAAAAATCAGCACTCCTAAGCTTGACACCCCTTTAATAGTTTTTCACACAATATGTGAACAAGGCCTCTAGCCTTGAGCTGGGGCTTCATAGAGATGGCTATATTTTTAAGATATAAAATTACCAACTGGGCTCCATGGTAACAGCTGCAGGGGGATAAAAGAAAAGGAAGAAAAAGCTCCCCCCCTCCCAGGTGTCCTTGAAAGTTTAACTTGCCCACCAAAGAGGAAAAAAACAGAAAGAAACTTCTTTTTGTGAAGTTCTGCAGACTGTGAACTTCTTAGTCCCTTCCCTTTCATGTTGGGTACAAAATTCTGAAACTACCTAAACTTGGGGTTCAGGGAATTAATTGATTACAACAGAAGCAATGCCCACTGAATCCGGTTGCAACCAAATAGGACTGTTTCCCTGTCTTCTGTGCTATCTTAGGTGCCTTGCCTTGACTGCCCCTACAACAGTATAATTCTATATACTTAAACATTGTTTATGTTTTAATGAAATGGTCAACAGATGTGATTAATTGTGAAATGGTGAAGATGTTTCCCAGATTGCTCTATAATGACCCAGGTTCATTTGAAGTTCAAACAGGGGGGCATACAACCCAGTTCCACTGGGAACATATATCTCTTACTTTACCTATCATATTAGGAAGTGGAGTTGCTGCAGGGGTAGTCACAGGAACCACTGCCCTGGTCCATGGTGCACAACAAATGACCCAAATAGAAGCAGCAATAGACCAAAACTTAAAGATATTAGAAACCTCCATCACAGTTTTCAGGAATCTTTAACCTCTCTCTCTGAAGTTGTTTTACACAACAGTCGAGGGTTTGACCTCCTCTTCATGAGAGAAGGGGGCCTTTGTGCTGCATTGATGTAAGAATGCTGTTTTTATGCCGACCATAATGAAGTTGTAAAAAAAACCTATGAGTAAAATAAAAGGATGCCTTGAAGAGTGTCAATGAGAGACAGACGCCCCAAAAGGGTGGTTTGAGTCTTGGTTATCACAGTCCCCCTGTTTATCTACGCTTTTATCACCCCTGGCCTGTCCAATAATAATCTCCATATTATAGCTAACGATAAAACCCTGTTTGCTCAACCGTGTAATTTCTTTTTTCCAAGCTCAAATTGGACAAGTTAAACTTATGGTAATACCCCACTAGCAGACATAGAATGTGACACCCCCCAATGATCACTATTATGATTAAAATTAGCCAGAAGAAGAAGTGGGGAATGAAAGGTTAATAAAAAAGGAACTTGGAACTTCCTGTTTTTTTGTATGCTTAACAAAACACTGTTGAAATATTGAGAACTGTTTGCTAACCTTGTTCCCAGATTGTGCTGTCCCCAACTTCAAAATTGCAGAATGTATTCCCTCATCCGGTTACACGCAAACCGCCCACTCGCTCTGACCCATCAATAAATTTCCGTCCCTACCCTTTTCAAGGAAAGTATATAAGCTCTGCTTAAGCTGTTCTCAGGGCTCTCTGCTCTATTCTTGTGAGCTCTGAGCCACAGCATGCTGGACCCCCAATAAACCTCTTGCTGTGGCATGAGACACTCTCCTGGTGGTCTCTTCCTCCGATGCTTGCACGAACATTACTTGGATGATTGAATGTAGAAGAGAAAATCCAGTCAAAAAGGGATAGTCGGTAGGATTAAGAAGATAGTCGGTAGGTTTAGGAAGAAGAGTGAGTATAGGATTTGGAACAAAATCTCTTTAGCAATAGGGGTTCGGTTAGAGAGTGAATGTAAATGTCAGCACATGTGAACAGTCACAATAATGAAATGGGAAAAGAACGTAGGAAAGCAGATATCAATAAAGACATTACGAAATCAGGCAAAGTATAAAGTGTGTGATACGATTAGACATTTTCAACAGGGTTGAGTTAGAATATATAATCTTAGGAAGAAACAAATATGTAGTCACCAATAGGATTGACATTTGAGAGCATTAGGCAACCTTGACATGGATGTTTTTTGTAATCCATGCTCACTTTCCATTTAGGTTTTGGTACAATCATAAGTGTGACGTTTGCATTTGTGTCCAGAATATTACTGTGATAATATGTATATGTAGATCTGGTGACATGAGTGTTTATTCCACCATTTCTGGGAGCAATTTTTTGAAGACATATAAATGGGTATAGGGGGTACAAAGAGGTATACACTGTGTCAATGAATATAGAGATAATGCATGAATAGACCATAAGTGAATAAATAATATAACTGGTTCCACATTAAATAACGGATTGAATTGATATCTGAAAATATATAAGAAATCTTATATTGATATACAATCATTCATTCCAACCATTTATACATCTAATATCAATATTAGCGTTATGGTTTATCATGAAGATATGTTATTTTTGCTACAAAAGTGATTATGGAAATCGAAAATAATGTGTTTGGAAAGAGTCAGTCACAATGCTGGCAATATGTGAACAAGGCCTCTGGCCTTGAGCTGGGGCTTGACAGAGATGGCTACAGTTCTAAGTTAAAGAAGTTACCAACTGGGCTCCATGGTAAAAGCTGGCAGGGAGAAAAAAAAGAGAAGAAAAAAGCTCTGCCCCTCCCAGGTGTCCTTGAAATGTTAACTTGCACAGAACAGAAAAAAAAAAAAAAAAAAAACAGAAACAAAAACTGCTTTTAATGAACTTCTGCAGACTGTGAACTTCTGAGTCCCTCCCTTACATGTTGGGTACAAAATTCTGAAACAATCTAAACTTGGAGTTCAGGGGATTAAATGATTACAATAGAAGCAATGCCCTCTAAATCCGGTTGCAACCAAATAGGACTGTTTCGCTGTGTTCGGTGCTATGTTAGTTGCCTTACCTTGCATTGTCCATCCCTTTTCTCATGAAAAGACCAGTCAAGAAACATGGAGGAATGCATGTGCTCTGAAGCAGGAAGTGATTGATAGTGAATCAAATGCCTATAAATTTCCTAACTTGTGGATGAAATACATATCCTATGATGTGCATAAATTAAAGAAATAGTAATCTACCAGTGTTGAATAAAAATGAACGTCAAAATACACATCATGTCCAATTGGAATCTACTTGCATTGATGTTAAACTGGGTCAGGTACTGTAGAAATATTAGGATTTGTGTGCACCATTCACTGAAGTTCCTTTTCGGTACTAGGAAAGAAATATGTTTTTCAGGTAAATGAATATTTCTAAGAATAATCTTGTGAAAAGTTGATTATAAATTCACATATATGAATATGAATGAATTTGGTGAGTGTAAAATAAAACACATATTTCATATTTTGAAAAATCTGGAGAGTCTATCTATCTATCTATCTATCTATATATATATATATATGTGTGTGTGTGTGTGTACACACACACACACACACAGACATTAAAAATAGCAATATATATGCCAATCAAAATTCAAAATGAAATATATATCATTGACAGATCCAAAAATATTTATTTAACTGAACATGGATTTATGAATAATATTGATCAAGTAGGAAGCTCACCCATAATTTGAATTTTCAGTTCCAACATCATTTAGGAGGAGTGATCCCTTACAATTTGTATCTGTCAAGTCAGCCACCTCACATGAATGGACGTGTGGTCCCAGGTAGGATTCTATGTTTGCATATAAAAATACAGGTGGTGAATAGGCTAGAGAGAGGGGAGACAGGAATTCACATATTGGTTAACTTTAAAAAAAACATGGAGAATGACATCAACAAAAAGTTGACTAGATTTATAACTCCCACAATATATAATGCAAAAGGCAAGTCCAACTATACACCATGCCTCCTCTGAAATGCTTGTATTTTTATTCTGTTTGAGTTATTTTTCTCCATCTTATTAGTATTAGTAGTCAAGTGTAGTAGGGTAGGGGTTAGTGTCGGGGATTCAGTATTTCGAAAGAAAAATTGGAAAATGAATCCAATGTGTATGTAAATGTGTGCTCCACAAATATCCTCCCACTCTCATACAGAAAAATGCCTTGACAGTACCTTCGCTCCAACTAAAACACCATTAGAGGAGAAGAATTAGAAAATCAGTGAATACATATCTGGAATGGAATATGCTCACAGTTTTGAAAAATTCGAGGTGGTAGATGATTTTCGAAAAGAAAGGGACAGGGTAAACACTCCACAAACATGGAGTTCTGCTGGCCTAAAGACTTCTTGAGAAACTGCCTCTGAGGTTGGGCCCTTGAACTATATGTGGTTGTCAGGAGCTTTAGCTTCCTTTGTACTGAGACCATCAATGCTGGGTCTGCATCTATGTGACATGCAGGAAATTGTTTCTTATTTTCCAATGAAAATGAGGCAGCAGTGCTGAATTCTCTCTTTGTAGGTAACCTGTGGCCACTGGGGGCTAAGTGTATCCCCGTGTGGACTGTGAAGCCATTTGGGCATCCTCCAATTTTTGTGCTGTTTCTCGCTGCTGCACTGGGAGTTTGGTATTTGCTTCACAAAATACATGGAGTTCAACTGGGACACAGTGCTGGAGGGATTTCTGTCGGGAGTGGTGGGTCAGGGTCTGCAGGATAACGCACCAACCAGGCTTCTATCCCATATTGCTTTCCCCCTTGACCATAGCAACCTGATTCTGAACATTGCCCTGAAACCACTCAATATAACAAGATGCCTTTACAAAGAAGCGTCTGCTGGCTGCACCATGTCAGTAACAACCATTTGGAAGCCAAGGGCAGATCCACATTGCCGCACTACATGTTTTACCACAAACCTTCCCACCACTGTTCTAGGCCCACTAATCAGCAGGCTCCAAATTACTGGCATCTCTGTTCTACACCACTTTCATGAAACCCAGTCAATCAAGGCAGTGTCTGGCACACTCAAGATCAGCAACAGCACATCCAAAGGTTCTCCAGTGCCACCAGGTCATGGGAATTTCAAAAATTTCACGGTATTTTTCTAGCCATTTTTCTAGGATGATGTTGCAAGCACTATGGGTTTCAATATATTCAGGAACCGTTAAATGGTGAAGAAGCACATTTCAATGAAAGCTCTGGAGAACTCTCAAAGGCAAGGCTTCCAAAATAGTGGCCAAAAGGTCACTTGAATCCAGTCCTATTGAGGTCTACAATATGAGGTCCATGTGTTTTTTGACACTGAACTATGGCTGCCATGTCTTTCAGAATACAATCAAGTGATATCCTGGCTGAGATTCCCAGTGCTTTGTGGAAAGCCACCCTGGGCCTAGATCTCAGTTTCCAAGGGCGACTTTCATTGCATGGCTTCCTAAAATCCCAAAACAATTCATGGCAATACTTCTCTGAGGTAAGTTCTAGAACTCAGTCTCTAAGGGGAATCACACCAGAGTTCAAGCACAGGTAGACCCAGTCATTTCTTCCAACCACCACACAAATGACCACAATTAAAACCAAAACACTCCACACGGCCCTAATCTTCTTCCATATAGACACTCATCATATCCTTTGGCTGGAGTTTTCCATAAGGGGTGCAGCCCAAGACAGTGTCCAAAATAAGCTCCCTTAACCCTCATTTGCCTAAAGTCAGGGTGGCCTGGACACCCTTACCGTAAACCAGGAGTGATCAAATAGGTCTGCCATTAATACTTTTCAACTTCTTCAATTTTAGGCCTTTTAACTGTGGCATTTAGATTATTTATGTGAACTGTAGTCAAGAGAAAACCGAAGCACCGATGGGCTAGCCTCTCCATGGCTTTGAAGAATTCATTTGACCCAAAGGATCCTTATTCTCACTTGATGGAGGTCAGAAACCTTACAGAGAAAGGCGAGAGACTTCATCTACAATGACTGTAATTTTTGCCATTTTGATTTTGTATGCACACATGGGATTTTTCTTTACATCCATCAGGTGTAGGGAATCTAAGCCATAGACTCACACAGGGCCAAGAGACTGATTCAGACACATCCCTTTCCAAAGCAGTTAAGTAAAGAGCCACAGGTAATGCCCATTTATATCCATTTGAAAACTGGTTACTTCAGGTTTCACAAAGGGGTGGCCTGAGGCAAAGTCCTTCCGGACATTCAGGGCAAAAGAACAATAGGCAAGCAAAAGCCCCAAAGCAGAGTTTCTCCACTGAGACTTTACTGGTCACACTGATATCTGAGTTTTCTGAGATGCTCGCCATTCCCTTCAGCTATCCAGTACATGCCCATATCACAGAGCTTGGAGGTGGTAAATATCTTGGACAGAAAACCATGAGCCTATTCTGGAGTGTAGCCAGAATTCAGGAAGGAAACAAGAACTTAGGAAGTTTGAAGGTGTTGCCCTTCGATAAGGCAAGCCACAGTCCATTTATATATTGGGCAAGATTGATGCTGGGAAGCTTTCTACTAGACAGGACACATCCATTGATGCATTCTCTTTTCTAATGTCTACAACCACAGACACACTGGGAAACACAGACATAGAAACACTTGCCTTGTCAAACGACTTACTAGAAACAGTTCACTCCAAACCAAACAAACCGCCTTTCCTACATTTTCTCAGAACATGAGACAAAACCACAAACACACAACTAAAACCACAAATGCATCTCCTTTCCCCAAGTATGTCTGTGACTATTCAGAGTGTACTCTCACTGGTGAGCCTTACTATGTTCCTCTGAAATGGCCTGTCCTGTCTCAGATATGGTCTCCTTGGCGAACTCTGAAAATGTCAGGAGCCCACGGTGAACCACTACTTGCTTTCTCTGGAAAGGCCAGTCTTCAAAGCTTTCCTGGCATTTGGCCATCCTCACATCAGTATATACCAAAAAAGACTGTCTCTGTCATTGGAATATCCAAACAAGTGAGCCCACTGGGACTGGGACTGGGACTGGCTCTGAGTGCCTGGCTTCCTATATCGCAAGTTCAGAGAGTTCCATCACCAAGGAATAGAGGTGAGGTCACTTTCTTCAGGAACTGAATAAGTTCACTGCCTTTGCAAGCACTTTGTCCTAACAGTTGCTTCCAAGGGTCCCATGAGATGGATGCTGCCCCTATTTCCCGTGACACTTTCACAAGTTAGAATGGTATATCACCCATAGGCACCCGTGAACAGCTCTCCACACAGGGCTGGATTTGTCCATCTTCTGTACATTAGGAACAGAGAGGCTGATTCCGACACAACCCCTCATTCAGACAAGGCTGTTTTCCATGGAAGAAGACTTTTGCACTCTCTGGTCCTTCATAGCTGCCTACATCTTCTCCAGGGATTATTTCTGCATGGAACTTTGAGGTTTTCAGCAGGTGTTATATCCCCTACATTCCTTATTGTAAGACAAACACTGTCCCTGCTCTTCTATAAAGTTAGAATGTGGGAACAGTATATGGTTTGGGTTAATAACATGTTCGATTTGGGTTAGGAATCATTTTGCTGGATGAATAATGGTATTGAAAACCAGCGATATTTATAAGAATATAGAGGTCAAATATATGTATGAAAACAGAAATCTAAGTAAGATTTGAAGCCCAGAAAGGGATTGGGCCCTTGATTGGGAGACTTAGCTTTGAATTATGTCCTGCACAGATGTCTCAGATGAATCAATACACAATGGCATCGGACCTTGTACCTTGGATAATTGAATGTTGAAGAGAACATCCATTCTAAAAAGGATAGTCAGTAGGATTTGGGAGATAGTCAGTAGATTCAGAAAGAAGAGAGAGTATAGTATTTGGACCAAAAGTTGTTTAGCAATTGGGTTTCAGGTAGAGAGTGAATGTAAATGTCAGCACAAATGCACAGTCAAAATGATGAACTGGGAAATTATGAAGGAAAAGAGATATCAATAGAGACATTAGGATATCAGGCAAAGTTTAAAGTGAGTGATAGGATTAGACATTTTCAACAGGGTTGAGTTTGAATATATAATCTTAGAAAGAAACAAATATGTAGTCAACAATTACATTGACATTTGAGAGCATTAGGCAACCTGGTCATGGATGTTTTCAGAAATCCATGCTCACTTTAAATTTAGGCTTTGGTACAATTATAAGTGTGACCTTTGCTTTATTTTCCAGAATATTACTGTGATAAAATGTATATGTAGGTCAGGTGACATGAGTATTTCTTCCACCATTTCTGGGAGCAATATTTTGGAGACGTATAAATGAGTATTGGGAGTACAAAGAGGTGTACCATCTCTCTATGAATATAGAGATAATGCAAGAATAGACCATACTGAGAGTAAATAATATAATTGGTAAACGTTAAATAACGGATTGAATTGATATCTGAAAATATACAGGAAATCTTATATTGATATACAATCATTCATTCCAACCAGTTATACTTCTAATGGTAATATTAGGGTTATATTTTATCATGACGAGTGTGTGAGTTTTGCTTCAAAAGTGATTATGGAAATCAAAAATAATGTGTTCAGAAAGAAGTCTCATGAAAAGTCTTATCAAGAAACATGGAGGAATACATGTGTTCTGAAGAAGGAAGTTATTGAAAGTGAAACAAATGCCTATAAATTTGCTAACTTGTGTATGAAATATATATCTTATGATGGCATAAACTGAAGAAATAGTAATGTACCAGTGTTGACTAAAAATGAACATCAAAATACATATCATGTTCCATAATAATCTACTTGCATTGATGTGACACTGGGTCAGTTACTGTAGAAATATTAGGATTCGTTTGCACCATTCACTGAAGTTAGTTTTCAGTTCTAGGAAACAAATATGTATTTCAGGTGGATGAATATTTCTGAGAATAATATTTTGAAAATTTAATTATAAATCCACATACATGAATACGAATGAATTTAGGGAGTGTACAATAAGACACATATATTTCATATTTTGAAAAATTTGGAGAGTATATATATATATATATATATATATATATATATATATACACACACACACATACACACACATTAAAAAGTAGCAACATATATGCCAATCGAAATTCTTCATGAAATGTATATCATCCATTGATCCAAAAATATTCATTATACTGAATATGATTTTATTTATCATGTTGTTCATCTAAGAAGCTCACCCATAGGTTGAATTTTCAGTTCTAACTGTGTTTAGGAGGAGTGATCTCTTCTCCCAATTTGTATCTGCCAAGTCAGCCACCTCACAAGAATGTACATGTGATAACAGGTAGGATTCTATATGTGCATATGAAATTACATGTGCTGAATTGGCTACAGAGAAAGGCAGAGAGGAATTCACCTATTTGTTACCTTTAAAAACACATGGATCTTCTTCTATTTCTCTCTTTATGGTTCTGTAGTTTTCATTGTATAAGTCTTTCACCTCTTTTGTTAGGTTGATTCCCAAGTATTTTATTTTTTTTGAAAATATTGTGAATGGAGTGTTTTTCCTCATTTCCGATTCAGAAGTTTTGTTACTGATATACAAAAATGCCTTTGATTTGTGCGTGTTGATTTTTTATCCTTCCACTTTGCTGAATTCATTTATTAGTTCTAGTAGTTTTTTGTAGACCCATTTGGGTCTTCTAGGTATAGAATCATGTCATCCGCAAACAGTGATAATTTAAGTTCTTCTTTTCCTATTTTTATGCCTTTAATTTTTTTCATCTTTCTAATTGCTCTGGCCAGTGTTTTGAGAACTATATTGAATAGAAGTGGTGATAGAGGGCATCCCTGTCTTGTTCCTGATTTTAGAGGGAATGCCTTCAATTTTTCTCCACTCAGAATGATGCTAGACTGAGGCTTAGCATAGATAGCTTTCACAATTTCGAGGAAAGTTCCTGTTATCCCTAGTTTTTCTAATGTTTTGAATATAAAGGAATGCTGTACTTTGTCGAATGCTTTTTCTGCATCTATTGAGATGATCATATGGTTCCTATTTTAAGTCTATTTATGTGGTGAATAACATTTATTGATTTCCGTATATTGAACCATCCTTGCATCCCAGGGATTAATCATACTTGATCATGGTGCACAATTTTTTTGATGTGCCTTTTTGTCCGATTCGCCAGAATTTTATTGAGGATTTTTGCATGTAGTTTTATCAGAGATATTGGTCTGTAGTTTTCTTTCTTTGAGGTGTCATTGTCTGGTTTCGGAATCAGGGTGATGTTGGCCTCATAGAATGAATTTGGCAAAGCTCCCTCTTTTTCCACTTCATGAAATAAATTGAAAAGTATTGGTATTAATTCTTCTTTAAAGGTTTTGTAAAACTCCGCTGTATACCCATCTGGTCCTGGGCTTTTCTTGGTTGGTAGTCTTTTGATTGCTTCTTCAATCTGATCCATTGATATTGGTCTGTTCAAATTGTGTGTATCCTCCAGACTCAGTCTGGGCAAATCATAGGATTTAAAAAATTTATCGATGTCTTCACTCTCTTCTATTTTATTGGAATATAGGTTTTCAAAATAATTTTAATAATGTGGCATTTATACACCATGGAGTATTACGCAGCACTAAAAAATGACAAAATCATGGGATTTGCAGGGAAATGGATGGTATTAGAGTAGATTATGCTTAGTGAAGCTAGACAATCCCTAAAAAAACAAATTCCAAATGTCTTCTTTGATATAATGAGAGCAACTAAGAACAGAGCAGGAAGGAATAGCAGGAAGAAAAGGTCAACATTAATAAGAGACATGAGGTGGGAGGGAAAGGGAGAGAAAAGGGAAATTGCATGGAAATGGAGGGAGACCCTCAATGTTTTACAAAATTATATATAAGAAGTTGTGAGTGGAAGGGGAAAATAAACAAGTAGGAAAATGAATTACAGAAGATGGAGTAGAGAGAGAATATGGGAGGGGAGGGGAGGGGAGGGGGGATAGTAGAGGCTAGGAAAGGTAGCAGAATACAACAGATACTAATAGGGCATTATGTAAAAATGTGGATGTGTAACCGATGTGATTCTGCAATCTGTATTTGGAGTAAAAATGTGAGTTCATAATCCACTTGAATCTAATATATGTAATACAAGATGTCAAGAGTTTTGTAATATTTTGAACAACCAATAAAAAAAAACACATGGAGAACTATTTCAACAAAAAATTGACTAGATTTATAACTCCTACCCTGTATAATGCAAAAGGCAAGTCCAACTATACACTATGCCTTGTCTGAACTGCTTGTATTTCTATTCTTTTTGGGTTATTTTTCTCCATCATATTAGAATTATTAGTCAGAGTCTAGTACTGTATGGGTTAGTTTCAGGGATTCAGTATTTTGAATGGAAAATAGGAAAATAAATCCAATGTGTATGTAAATATGTGCTACACAAAAATCTTCCCACTCTCATCCAGAATAATGCCTTGACATTACCTTCACCCCAAGTAAAACACAATTAGAGGAGAAGAGTTAGAAAAACTGTGAATACATATCTGGAATGAAATATGCTCAAGAGTTCACAACCTTGAAGGTGGTAGAGGAGTTTCCAAAAGTTAGGAACAGGTAAATATTCGACAAAATTGGAGCTCTGCTGGACTAAAGACTTCTTGAGAAACTGCCTCTGAGTTTGGGCACTTGAAATATTTGTTGTTGTCAGGAGCTTTAGCTTCCTTTGTAGAGAGACCATCAAAGCTGGGTATGTATCTAAGTGACCTGGAGGACATGGTTTCTTATTTTCTAATGAACATGAGGCAGCAGTGCTGAATTCTCTCTTTGTAGGTAAACTGTGGGGACTGGGGGCTAACTCTTTCCGTGTGGACTCTAAAGCCATTCGGTCATCCTCCACTTGTCGTGGTGTTTCTTGCTGCTGCAATGCGAGCTTGGTATTTGCTTCACACAATACAAGGAATTCAACTGGGACACAGTGCTAAAGGGAGTTCTGTCACGTGCGGTGTTTCAGGGTCTGCAGGATAATGTACCACCCAGGCTTCAATCCCACATAGCTTGCATCCTTGACCATAGCAATTTGATTCTGAACATTGCCCTGAAAACTCTGCATATTAAAAGATGCCTTTACATAGAAGGGTATGCTTGCTGCACCATGTCAGTTACAAGCCATTTGGAAGCCAATGGCAGATCCACATGGCCCCACCACAGATATTTTCTCACACACCTGCACACAACTTCTCTAGGCCCACTTCTCATCAGGCCCCAACTTACTGGCATCTCTGTTCTTACACCATTTTCATGGTCATGGGTATTTCAAAAATTTCATGGTATTTATCTAGCCATTTTTCAAGATTGATGTTGGAGGCATTGTGGTTTAAATTCATTCAGGAATCATTCAATGGTGAGGAAGCTCATTTGAATGAAAGCTCTGGTGAAATCTCTGAGGCAAGGCTTCCCAAAGAGTGGCCAAAAGGTCACATGAACCCAGGCCTATTGCTGTCTACAATGTGAGGTCCATGTGTGTTTTGACTCTCATCTATGGCTGCCATGTCTTTCAGAATAAAACCATGTGATATCCTGGCTGAGATTCCCAGTGCTCTGTGGAAAGCAAACCTGGGCCTAGATCTCGGTTTCCAAGGGCGACTCTCATGCGTGGCCAACTAAAATCCCAACACATTTCATGATAATACTTCTCTAAGGTCAGTTCCAGAACCCAGTCTCTAAGGGGAATCACACCAGATTTCAGCCCAGGTGTACCCAGTCATATCTTCCAACTACCACACAAATGATGACAATTAAAATCAAAACACTCCCACATGGCCCTCAGCTTCTTCCATATATTCACTCATTCTAAGCTCTGTCTGGAGGTTTCCATGAGCGGCGAAGTCCAAGAGAGTGTTCAAAATAAGCTCCCTTGCCCCTCATTGCCTAAATTCATGGTGGCCTGGACACACTTTCTGTGAACCAGGTGTGATCAAATAGGCCTGCCCTTAATACGCCTAGGCTTCTCCAATTTGAGGCCTACTGACTGTCAGGTATAGATATTTTTATGTGAACTGGAGTCATGAGAAAACCCAAGAACCTATGTGCTAGACTCTCCAGGGCTTTGAAGAACTCATTTGACACAAAAAAATCCCTATTCTCACTTGATGGAGGTCAGGAGCCTTACAGAGGAAGGTGAGAGACTTCATGCACAGGGACTGCTCTTTTGGCCATTTTGGTTATGGATTCACACACGGAATGATCCATCAGGTGATGAGAATGTAAGCCACAGCCTCACACAGATCAAAGAGGCTGATTCAGACACATCCCTTTCCAAAGCAATTTAGCAAATACCCACTGGTTATGCCCATTCATTTCCATTTGAAAACTGTGTGCTTCAGGCTTCACAAAGGTGTGCCCTGAGACAAAGAGCTTCCTGACATTCTGGGCAAATTAACAATAGGTAAGCAAATGGGCCAAAGTAGAGTTTCTCTACTGAGACTTTACAAGACACACTGATGTCTGATTTTTCTAAAATGCTCCAATTCCCATATATTAAATTATGTAGAGACATTAATGAACAAGAGCAAGTCATGGCAGCTGCAGTAAAACAGGCTTTAGAACAAGGGCAAGTCGTGGCAGCTGCAGTAAAATAGGCTTTAGATGCCAGGACAAGAACATGCTACAATTGTGAACAAACAGGACATTTTAAAAGGAATTGCCCCATAAGAGGAGGGTTTAACAAAACTAGGTATCAAAGGAGTAGAATACGGGGTATTTGCCCAGGATGCCATAGAGGGAGACATTGGACTAATGAATGCCATTCTCAAAGCACCATAGAGGGTAGTATATTATCAAAAAACAAACAAGGACCAGGTGTTTATCCATGATATCATGGAGAAAGGCATCAGGTTACGTTGCCAGAAAATGGACAGGGGGACCCAATGCTCTGGGGCCCCA
This sequence comes from Callospermophilus lateralis, assembly GCF_048772815.1. Classification (NCBI taxonomy): domain Eukaryota; kingdom Metazoa; phylum Chordata; class Mammalia; order Rodentia; family Sciuridae; genus Callospermophilus; species Callospermophilus lateralis. The sequence continues at coordinate 24,949 of NW_027514388.1, read as the reverse complement.
AACCACAAATATACGGAGCACTGGAGGAACCCAGCAACCCCATCAGGGTAGTGCCAAAGACACATTGTCCATCAGAGCCCTCAACAGACAAACTAGAGGGAGTGCAGGGTTGGACATCTGCACCTCTGTCAGAGCAGTACTAACTCCAGAGATGGGAGTTCAAATCATTCTCTCAGGGGTAAAAAACCTCTTCCCCAAGGAGCAGTAGGCTTATTATTGGGACGCAGCTCTTCTACTCTAAAAGGACTTATGATAAGTCCTGGGGTAATTGACCCTAATTATGAAGGTGAAATAAAAATTATAGCCAGTTCTCCAAAGGGTATATCAGTAATTTCACCAAGAGACAGAATAGCACAGTTACTAATAATACCATGCTTACATGATAAATTTTCCAGTCATGTTGTAGAAAGAGGTTCCAAGGGATTAGGCTGCACAGATGCAGATTTGGCTATGTTTTCTCTAAAGTTAGATTCTTGCCCCATACTAAAACTAAATATTCAAGGGCATGAATTAAATGGGCTACTGGATACAGATGCAGAACTTAGCATCATCTCTCGTCCAGAGTGGCCAAAATATTGGCCATTACAACCATCCACTCAAACACTTCAAGGCCTAGAATTGGCGACTAATCCCCATCGAAGAGCAATGGTATTAGATTGGAAGGATCCTGAAGGATGTGACGGAAATATATAGCCATATGTATGGATCATCTTCCCGTAAATTTAAGGGGATGAGATGTCCTAGATGAATTAGGTTTGAAATTAACAAAAAACATCAATTAAAATATACCCACAATTATGGTTAGACAAGGTTTTAGGATAGGAAAAAGATTAGAAAAACAATATCAAGGTATAGCAGCTCCAATACTAATAGATCAAGGAACAGACAGAAATGGGTTGGATTTTAAGAAAGGGACACTAAGACAATAAAAATTACTTGGAAATAAGAAAGACCAGTATGAGTTCCTCAGTGGACCCTGACTAAAGAAAAGGTACCAGCAGCCCATGATCTGGTCAAACAACAATTAGCAGAAGACATATAAAACCATCTGTATCTCCCCATAATACTCCCAGTTTTGTCATCAAAAAGTAATCTGGTAAATGGAGATTATTGCAAGATTTAAGAGGCATTAATAATGAGATGGTTATTATGGGACATGCTCAATCGGGGATTCCACAATTATCTGCTTTGCCAAAACTTGGTATGATTTATGTATAGATATTAAAGATTTTTTTTTCATTTCCAATTCAACCTTAGGATAGTCCATGTTTTGCATTTACTAACCCTGCACTGAATCATGAAGGTCCTGATCAGAGATACAAATGGAAAGTACTCCCTCAAAGGATGGCTAATAGCCCAACTATGTGTCAAATTTATGTTAACAAAGTAATCCAGCCACTTAGAAATCAAAATCCTGAACTACAAATATTTCACTATATGGATGATATATTATTAGCACACAAAGCTAAAAACACATTGCTAGAATGTTATGCCACACTTAAAAACATATTAAAAAATATAAACTAGAGATAACAATAGATAAAGTAGAATTAAATTTTCCAATTAATTATTTAGGAGTTCTATTATCCTCAACCATGATCTGTCCACCAAAAATTCAAGTACGAATAGATCAACTCAAATCACTTAATGACTTTCAAATGTTATTAGGAGACATAAATTGGATAAGGCCTTATCTAGGTATACGCACAATAGAGTTGCAACCTTTTTTGATATCCTAAAAGGTCCATCAGATCCAAATTCACCCCGCATGTTAACGCCTGAAACAAGAAAGGCATTAAAAATTATTGAAACATATATGGAAAATATGCATTTGGATAGAATTGATTTAAGTTTGTCTTTATTATTTATTGTACTACCAACAAAAAATATTACTACAGGAGTATTTTGGCAAGAAGGTCCATTATTATGGATGCATTTATCTTATTCCCCTAACAATATTCTTAATCGGTATACTGAGGCTGTAGGACAATTAATACTGAAAAGAACAAAAGCAGCAAAGGAAGTGTTTGGAATTTCTCCCAATAAAATAATTACTCCATATACTCTGAATCAAATTGATGAGTTAGCTAATGAGTTAAATACTTGGGCAATAATCATGTGCAAATCTAATATTTCATTTGATAATCACTTACCATCTAATCCTTTATTGTCTTTTTGATCATTTCATCCTGTAATTTTTCCAAAAATGACAAGAAAAACACCTATCATGAATGCTCCAAATATATTCACTGATGGGTCAAATAATGGTACAGCAGCAATAGTTACACCTGATCAAACTTTTACATTTCTAGTACCCAAACAATCATCTCAAAAGGTAGAGCTTAATGCAGTATTACAAGCTTTTGTGATGTTTAAAGATTCTGTAATTAATTTATTTTCCGATAGTCAGAATATAGTTAATGCTATAGTATCCCTTGAAGATGCTGGTAGGATTTCCCCTTCCTCTACTGTTTTCTCTTTGCTTTCCACTATACAAAGTCTAATCTTGGACAGAAAAGATCTGTTCTTTATAGGAAATATCAGAACACATACAGGATTGCCTGGAGCCCTTAGTTTGGACAATGATTTAGCAGATAAAACTACACATGACATACATATTTTCTCTATAGTAGAAGACTACAAATTTTCATAAAAAGTTCCATGTCAATCCTAATAGTTTACAAAAGTGCTTTAAAATAACTAAGGAAAAATCTAGACAAATAATAAAACAATGTCAAAATTGTGTGACCTTTTTACCACACGTTAATCTTCGAGTCAATCCTAGAGGATTGATACCTAACCATATTTGGCAGATGAACGTCACAAACTTGCCAGAATTTGGAAAATTAAAATATTTGCATGTTACAGTTGATACTTCTTCTGGATTTTTGATGGGCTCCCTTCTTGTCGGAGAAAAAAACTAAAGATGTTATAGCTCATTGCTTACAAAATTTTGCCACTGTGGGTGTTCCAAAACAGTTAAAAACAGATAATGCCCCTGGTTATACTTCTACCTCTTTTAAACAATTTTGCTCATCATTTGGCATCACTCATATAACAGGAGTCCCATACAATCAGCAGGGACAAGGTATAGTTGAAAGAGCACATCAAACTATTAAAACGTACTTACTAAAGCAAAAAGAAGGAATTGGGAAGGGGTATATATTCCCCAAAGATAAACTCAAAATAACCCTTTTTACTCTAAACTTTTTAAATTTGGATTCAACAGGGCTTAGTGCTGCAGAAAGGCATATATGTCCAAAAAATGTACATATGCCCAAGGTACTTTGGAAGGATATTCTAACAGGACAATGGAAAGGTCCTGACCCAGTAATTGTCTGGAGTCGGGGGCCTGTTTGTGTGTTTTCACAGGGAGAACAGGAGCCGATTTGGATTCCAGAGAGATTAACTAAAGAGATTTCTACAGACCCAAAAGAAGATGATTTGGCTCAAATCAATTACAGCTGATATCCAGAACTCCAGTTTGGCTATTCTTACATCTGTGACAGAACCAGGATGTTTTTTTCAATATCTATTTTATTATTGCCCTTTCCCATATCATGAAGTTCTTTTTTGTTTTTTGAGCTCATACAGACCTAGGTTAATGTTTTGCTGATCAGTTTTATTTTTGGACTATAGAGTTTTTAGACTTTGCAATGGAGATTTCACATGTAAAAAGTTATAAAGCCTTTACTATTATGTTATGTGTTGTATGTATTATATTATGTGTGCACACTTGTGTTTTGTGTTATATGTTTGAATGTACATAACCATATATCAGATGTGATGAGCGCTCATGAAAAAATGGATCCAAATATATTTTTTTTTATTCACGTGATGTAAATATTTTAATTTAAATTGGGTAAACACCCGTTGAGGATTGTTTTAAAATGTGAACAAAAAGGGAGGTTAACAGATCTGTTTGCTTTCTTTCACCTTTCCTTTTCATTATATTTAATAAATCTCTTCAAGACAATGTAAATTGTTAAGAAAATTGTTTTCTTTTAGTGCCTTCTGGAATGTTACATAATTTTTTCTTTAGGCATTGTTGCCAGAATTCCTATCTTCATCCCAGTGCCTGTGAAGACAAAGATAAAACCAATCTACAGCTTCTGCAAAAGCCATCACTGAACTGCTTGCAGAACTTGCCTGGACTATGTATCACTTGTATGCATTGTGAACTCACCTGCATGCATTGTGATCAATATGTTGGTGCATCGACTTGTGGTAGTGTTGGGGTATTTTTGCTGATGATGTCATCGGTGGTACAATTTTTCCAAAAGGAGCCCTCAATTGGCTTGGTGTATCTTCCTCCCTTCTGCTTGTCATGGTTGTTCAGCTAAAATTTGGGGTCCAACAGAGATGAGACAAAGAACCTTACCCCCCCACTGGTACAAAGTCCTCTCCATAGGTGTGGCTGTATACTGGACCTGTAGTTAGTGACGGGTAAGATCCAGTTGCAATGGTACCAACCTAAGACTGGAGGCTGACACCTTGAGGTCAGCTCATTCGATAATGGATAAGGACCATATGTACTATTGGACAACCTAAGGCAGGCATGGTCCTTAAGCCACATGCTTGTTGTTTAAACAGAGAGGGGGAGATGTTGAGAGCTACAGCCCGAGGGGCCAAAGAAAACTTTCAGACTGCCAGCTGATGGTTTACTCACAGCGGCCCTAGCAACATCTAGCTGATTGGCTACTCTGCGGTGATGCCCATTGGGCTGTTTCCCCACCCTTTCAAACTACCAAGCTGCTCATTGGGGGACTTTTGGCTCTGCCCAAATGACCCAGCCAATCGAACTCAAGAGCAGGAGGAGTGGAGAGGTTGAGAGCTTGTGGGAAGCTGGTGGTGGCAGTTGTGCTCTGAGGGTATTTCCCGAGGAGCTATTTTTTTGGCGTGTGTAGTTCTAAAAATAAAGTTAGTTTATTTGACAAGTGGCTCCTGAATTGTGCCCAGCCAGACTGTGGCAATCATAAATTGATGGAGAAAAACAACCAAAACAGAATAGAAATACAAGCAGTTCGGAGGAGGCATGGTGTATAGCTGGATTTACCTTTTGTATGATAAAGGGTAGGTGTTATTAATCTAGTCAATATTAAATTGAAATAATTCTCCGTGTGTTTTAAAGTTAACAAATATGTGAATACCTGTCTCCCTGTATCTGTAGCCTATTCAGCACATGTATTTTTGTATGCACATATAGAATCCTACCTGGTATCACATGTACATTTTTGTGAGGTGGCTGACTTTGCAGATACGAATTGTGAAAAGAGATCACTACTCCTAAACGTTTTTGGAATTGAAAATTAGAACTATGCGTGAGCTTCCTATTTGAACAAGATAATACATAAATCCATGTTCAGTAAAATGAATATTTTTGGATCTGTGGATGATATATATTTCATGATGAATTTCGATTGGCATATATATTGCTACCATTTAATCTGTGCATTTGCGTGTGTGTGTGTGTGTGTGTGTGTATATATATATATATATATATATATATATATATATATATATATATACTCTCCAGATTATTCAGCATATAAAATATATGTGTCTTATTATACAATCCCTAAATGCATTCATATTCATGCATGTGGATTTATAATCAAATGTTCACAAAATTATTCTCAGAAATATTCATCCACCTCAAATATATATTGTTTCCTAGTGCTGAAATCTAAATTCAGTGAATGGTGCATAGAAGTCATAATTTTTCTACAGTAACTGACCCACTTTAACATCAATGCAAGTAGATTACTATGGTACATGATGTGTATTTTGACGTTCATTTTTATTGAACACTGTTACATGACTATTTCTTCAGTTTATGCACATCATAGGATATATATTTCATTCACAAGTTTGCAAATTTATAGGCATTTGTTTCACTTTCGATCACTTCCTGCTTCAGTACACATGTATTCCTACATGTTTTTGACTGTTTTTTTCATGAGACTTCTTTTAATTTTAGGTTTCAATAATCACTTTTGAAGCAAAACTCACACACTCTTCATGACAAACCATAACCCTAATATTACCATTAGATGTATAAATGGTTGTAATAAATGTATGTATATAAATACAAGATTTCCTGTATATTTTCAGATATCAATTCAATCCATTATTTAATGTTGGAACCAGTTATATTATTTATTCACAGTATGGTCTATTCATTCATTTTATCTATTTTCGTAGACACAGGGTATACCTATTTGTACACCCAATACTAATTTATACAACTTCAAAATATTGCCCACAGAATTAGTGGAAGAAATACTCATGTCACCTGAACTACATATACACTTTATCACACTAATATTCTGGACACAAAATGCAAAGTTCACACTTATGATTGTACCAAAGCCTAAATGGAAAGTGAGCATGGATTACTAAAAACAACCAAGTCCAGATTGCCTAATGCTCTCAAATGTCAATCGTATTGGTGCTAAATATTTGTTTCTCCCTAAGATTGTGTATTCAACCTCTACCCTGTTGAAAATGTCTAATCCTATCACTCACTTTATACATTGCCTGATTTCTTAATGTCTCTATTCATATCTGCTTCCCTATATATTTTCCCCAGTTCATCATTGTGACTGACTCTTCACATGTGCTGACATTTACGTTCATTCTCTACCGGAAACCCTATTGTTAAAGAACTTTTGGTCCAAATCCTATACTCACTCTTCTTCCTAAACCTACTGACTATCTTTCTAATCCTACCGACTACCCTTTTTGAGTGGATGGTTTCTTCTACATTTAATCATCCAATTTACAAGGTCCTATGCCATTGTTTATCAATTTATCTGAGACATTTGTGCAGAAGGTATTTCAAAGCTAAGTATCCCAATCAAGGGCCCAATGCTCTTCTGGGCTTCAAATCTTACCCAGACTTCTGTATTTATACTTATATTTCACCTATATATTCTTGTAAATATCACAGGTTCCCAATACCATTATTCATCACACAGAATGATTCCTAACCCAAATTTAACCTGTTATTACCCTAACCATACACTGTTCCCTCAATCTAACTTTACAGAAAAGCAGGGACAGAGTTGGTCTTACAATACAGGAGTGTAGGGGATATTCCACCTGCTGAGAACCTCAAAGGTCCATGCAGAAATGATCCCTGGAGAAGTTGTAAGCAGCTATGAAGGACCTGAGGGAGGAAAAGACAACTTCCATGGTAAACAACCTGGTCAGGATGAAAGGATGTGTCTGAATCAGCCTCTTTCATCTTAATGTAGAGAAGATGGACCAAACCAGGCTTGTGTGGAGAGCTGTTCCCGGGTGCCTATGGTGAAATACCATTCTAACTTGTGAAAATGTCACAGGAAGTAGGGGTACCCTGCACCTCTTGGGACCCTTGGAAGCAACTGTTAGGACAAAGTGGTGCCAAGGCAGTGACTTCATTAACTTCATGAAGGAAGTTACCTCACATGACTTCCTTGGTGATGGAACTCTCTAAATTTGGGATTCAGGAAGTCAGGCAACCACAGCCAGTCCCAGTCCCAGTCCCAGTGGTCTCACTTGTTTGGGTTAACCAAGGACAGAGTCAGTCTTTCTTGGTACCTAGTGATGTGAGGATGGCCAAATGCCAGGAAAGCTAAGAAGAGGGGCCTTTCCTGAGAAAGAAGGTAGTGGCTCACCACTGGCTTCTGACAACTTCACAGATTTGGCCAAGGAGACCAGAACAGAGGCAGCACAGTCCACTTCGGGGAAATATAGTATGGCCCACCCGTCAGAGGACACTCCGGATAGTCACAGACCTACTTTGGGGAAGGAGGTGCCTTTTTGAGTGTGGGTGTGAGTTTGTGGTTTTCTCTCATGTTCTGAGAATAGGTAGCAAAGGCAATTTGTTTGGTTTGGAGAAGACTGTTTCTAGTATGTTCTCTGACAAGGTGAGTGTTTCTATTACTGTGTATCCCACTCTGTCCGTGGTTGTAGTATTAGAAAAAGAATGCATCAATGGGTGTGTTCTGTCTAGTAGAAAGCTTCCCTGCATTCATACTGCCAACTTATGAATGGACTGCGGCTAGCCTTATCAATGGGCAAAACCTACTATCTTCCTAAATTCCTGTTTTCTTCCTGAATTCTGGACACTCTCCAGAATAGGCTCATGGTTTTGTGTCCAAGATATGTACCACCTCCAAGCTCTGTCACATGGCCATGTACTGGATAGCTGAAGGGAATGGTGAGCATCTCAGGAAACTCAGATATCCGGGTGACCAGGAAAGTCTCAGTGGGGAAACCCTGCTTTGGGCCTTTTGCTTACCTATTTTTCTGTTGCCCTGAATGCAAGGAAAGTCTTTGGCTCAGGCCACCCCTTTGTGAAGCCTGAAGAAAACAGTATTCAAATGGAAATGAATGGGGATCACCTGTGGCTCTTTGCTTAATTGGAAAGAGATGTGTCTGAATAAGCCTCTTGGCCCTGTGTGAAGCTGAGGCTTAGATTGTCAGCACCTGATGGATCTAAAGAAAGATCCCATGTTTGCATCCATAACCAAAATTCAAAAAATCAGTCATTGTGGATGAAGTCTCTCACCTTCCTCTGTTAGGTTCCTGACCTCCATCAAGTGTGAATATGGACCCTTGGGTCAAATGAGTTCTTCAAAGCCCTGCAGATATGCTAGTGTTCTCTCATGAATACAAACCACATAAAGAATCTATACCTGACAGTCAGTAGGCCTCAAATAGTAGAAGCAGAGCAGTAATAATGGCAGGCCTATTTGATCACTCCTGGTTCACAGGAAGGGTGTCCAGGCCACACTGACTTTAGGCAAATGAGGGGCAAGGGAGCTTATATTGGACACTGTCCTGAGCTGCATCACTCATGGAAACCTCTAGCCAGAAGTTATGATCAGTGTCTATATGGAAGAAAATGAGGGCCATGTGGGAATGTTTTGGCTATAATTGTGGTCATTTTTGTGGCAGTTGGAAGAGATGAGTGGGTCCGCCAGGGCTGGAACTCTTGGGTAATTCCCCTTATAGACTGAGTTCTGGAACTGACCTCAGAGAAGTATTGCCATGAATTGTGTTGGGATTTTAGGAGGCCACGCATGAGATTCACCCTTGGATTCGGAAATCTAGTCCCAGGTTGGTTTTCCACAGAGCACTGGGAATCTCAGGCAGGATATCACTTGATTTTATTATGAAAAACTTGGCAGCCATAGTGGAGAGCCAAAACACAAATGGACCTCACATTGTAGAGTTCAATGTGCCTGGCTTCATGTGACCTTTTGGCCACTCTTTGGGAAGACTTGCCTGTGAGCGTTCTCCAGAGATTTCATTGAAATGAGCTTCCTCACCATTTAATGGTTCCTGAATGAATTGAAACCCACAGTGCCTCCAACTGCATCCTTGAAAAATGGCTATCTCATGCAACAGCAAAGGGTTTATTGGGGGTCCAGCATGTGGGGGATCAGAGCTAACTTGAATAGAGCAGAGTGCCCTGAGAAGAGCTTAAGCAGAGCTTATATACTTTCCTTGGGGAGGGCAGGGAGCGAAGTTTTTTGATGGGTAAGGGCGAGTGTGCGGTTTGCGTTCAACCGGGTGAAGGAGTACATTCTGCAGTTTAGCAGTTGGGGACAGGACCTTCTGGAAACAAGATTAGCAAACAGTTCTCAAGATTTCAAGAGTGTTTTGTTAAGCATACAGAAAAAAAGTGACAAGTACCTATTTTATTAACCTTTCATTCCTCAATTCTTCTTCTATCTACTTTTAATCATAAAAGTGATCATTGGGGGGTGTCACATTCAATGTCTTCTAGTGGAGTATTACCATAAGTTTAACTTGTCCAATTTGAGCTTGGAGAAAAGAAATTACACGGTTGAGCAAAGAGGGTTTTATAGTTAGCAATATTATGGAGATTATTTTGGACAGGCCAGGGTTGTTAAAAAGTAGTCAAACAGGGGGACTATGTGAACCAAGACTCAAACCACCCTTTTTTGTCCTCTCACTCTCTCATTGACGCTCTTCAGGGTGTCTTTTTAATTTAATCATAATTTTTTTACAACTCCATTATGCTCGGAATAAACACAACATTCTTCCCAGGAAGTGACAAGTACCTATTTTATTAACCTTTCACTACCGACTAACCCTTTTTGACTGGATGTTCCCTTCGACATTCAATCATCCAAGGTACAAGGTCCAATGCCATTGTATATTGATTAATCTGACACAACTGTGCAGAACCTAATTCAAAGCTAAGTATCCCAATCAAGGGCCCAATGCTCTTCTGGGCTTCAAATCTTACATAGATTTCTGTTTTCATACATATATTTCACCTATATATTCTCATACATATCGCAGGTTCCCAATACCATTATTCATCCAGCAGAATGATTCCTACCCCAAATCAAACATGTTATTAACCCTAACCATACACTATTCCCTCAATCTAACATTGCAGAACAGCAGGGACAGAGTTGGTCTTACAATACAGAAATGTAGTGGATCTTCCACCTGCTGAAAACCTCAAAGGTCCATGCAGAAATGATCCCTGGAGAACATGTAGGCAGCTATGAAGGACCTGGGAGAGTAAAAGTCATCTTCCATGGCAAACTACCTGGTCAGGATGAAGAACTGTGTCTCATTCAGGCTCTCTCTTCTTAATGTAGACAAGATGGACCAAACAAGGCGTGTGTGGAGAGCTGTTCCTGGGTTCCTATGGTTGATATACCGATCTAACTTGTGAAAGTGTCAGAGGAAGTATGGAAGCAACTATTAGGACAAAGTGGTTGCTAAGGTAGTGACCTCATTCACTTCCTGAAGGAAGTGACCTCACCTCACTTCCTTGGTGATGGAACTCTCTTATCTTGGGATCCAAGAAGCCAGGCATCCAGAACCTGTCCCAGTCCCAGTCACAGTGGGATCACTTGTTTAGTTTTACCAAGGACAGAGTCACTCTTTCTGGGTACCTACTGATGTGAGGATGGTCAAATGCCAGGAAAGCCCTGAGAGGGGCCTTTCCTGAGAAAGCAGGTAGTGGCTCACTGCTGGCTTCTGACTACTTCACAAAGTTGGCCAAGGAGACCAGATCTGAGAAAGGACAGGCCATTTGGGTGGAACATAGTATGGCCCAGCAGTCAGAGGACACTCCGGATAGTCACAGACCTACTTGGGGAAAGGAGATGCCATTTTGGGTGTGGGTGTGGGTTTGTGGTTTTGTCTCATGTTCTGACAATAGGTAGCAGTGGCAGTTTGTTTGGTTTGCAGTGAACTATTTCTACTAAGTCGTTTCACAAGGCATGTGATTCTATATCTGTGTACCTCACTGTGTCCGTGGTTGTAGACATTAGAAAAAAGAATGCATCAATGGATGTGTCCTGTCTACTAGAATGCTTCCCAGGATTTATCCTGATGAATTAATGAATGGACCAGGGCTTGCCTTATCAATGGCCAACATCTGCTATCTTCCTAAGTTCCTGTTTTCTTCTGGAATTCTGGCCACTCTCCAGAATAGGCTCATGGTTTTGTGTCCAAGATATGTACCACCTCCAAGCTCTGTCACATGGTTATGTACTGAATAGCTGAAGGGAATGGTGAGCATCTCAGAAAACGTAGATATCAGTGTGACTACTAACCTCTCAGTGGAGAAACCCTGCTTTGGGCCTTTTGCTTATAAAATCTTCTTTTGCCCTGAAAGTCAGGAAGGTCTTTGCCTCATGCCAACCCTTTGTGAAGCCTGAAGAAAACAGTTTTCAAATGGAAATGAATGGGCATCACCTGTGGCTCTTTGCTTAATTGCTTTGGTATGGGATGTGTCTGAATCAGGCTCTTGGCCCTGTGTGAGTCTGTGACTTAGATTGTCAGCACCTGATGGATGTAAAGAAAGATCCCATGTGTGCATCCAAAACCAAAATGGCCAAAAGAGCAGTCATTGTGGATGAAGTCTCTCGCCTTTCTCTGTAAGGTTCCTGATCTCCATCAAGTGAGAATAGGGATCCATTGGATCAAATGAGTTCTTCAAAGCTCTGCAGAGGCTAGCCCATTGCGGCTTGCTTTTTCTCATGACTCAAATACACATAAAGAATCTAAACCCCACAATCAGTAGGCCTCAAATTGGAGAAGCGGAGCAGTATCAAATGCAGGCCTATTGGATCACTCCTGGTTCACAGGAAGGGTGTCAGGACACTCGAACATTAGGCAAATGAGGGGCAAAAGAGCTTATTTTGGACACTGTCTTGGACTGTGCCCCTCATGGAAACCTCTAGCAAGAGTTATGATGAGTGTCTATATGGAAGAAAATGAGGGCCATGTGGGAGTGTTTTGGTTTCAATTGTGTTCATTTGTGTGGCGGTTGGAAGAGATGACTTGGTCCACCTTGGCTTGAACTCTGGTGTGATTCCCCATAGAGACTGTGTTCTGAAACTCACCTCAGAGATGTATTGCCATGAATTGTGTTGGGATTTTAGGAGGCCACGCATGAGAGTCGCCCTTGGAAACTGAGATATAGGCCCAAGGTGCCTTTCCACAGAGCACTGGCAATCTCAGCGAGGATAATACATGATTATATTCTTAAAAACATGGCAGCCATAGTTGAGAATCAAAACAAACATGGACCTCACAGTGTAGAACTCGATAAGCCTGGCTTCATGTGACCTTTTTGCCACTCTTTGGAAAGCCTTGCCTGTTAGTGTTCTCCAAAGATTTCATTGAATTGAGCTTCCTCACCATTTAATGGTTCCAGAATGAATTGAAACCGACAGTGCTTCCAACTTCAATCTTGAAAAATGCCCAGATAAATACCATGAAATTTTTGAATTTCCCATGACCAGGTCGCACTGGGGAACGTGTGGATGTCCTACGTCTGATCATGAGTGTATCAGGCAGTGCCTTGATTGACAGGGATTCATAAAATTGATGTAGAACAGCGATACCAGTAAGTTGAACCCTGCTGAGTCGAGGGCCTAGAGCAGAGGTGGGAAGGTGTATGATAAAACATCTGTGTGGGCCAATGTGAATCTGCCATTGGCTTCCAAATGGCTTGTGACTGACATGGTGCAACCAGCAGAATGTTCTATGTAAAAGCATATTTTTATATGGAGAGGTTTCAGGGCAATGTTCAGAACCAGGTTGCTATTGACAAGAGGGCAAGCTATGGGGGATAGAAGCCTGGATGGTGCATTCTCCTGAGAACCCTGACACACCGCACATGACAAAACTCCCTCCAGCACTGTGTCCCAGTTGAACTCCTTGTATATCATGAAGCAAATACCAAACTCCCAGTGCAGCAACAAGAAACACCTTGAAAATTGGAGGATGACCAAATGGCTTCACAGTCCACATGGGGAGACACTTAGCCCACATTGGCCATAATTGACCTACAAAGAGAGAAATCAGCACTGCTGCCTCATGTTCATTGGAAAATAAGAAACCATATTCTCCAGGTCACATAGATGCAGACCCAGCTTTGATGGGCTCACTAGAGAGAAAGCAAAAGCTCCTTACAAAAACATATATTTCAAGTGCCCAACCTCATAGGCAGTTTCTCAAGAAGTCTTTAGGGCACCAGAGCTCCATGTTTTTGGAAAGTTTACCCTGTCCCTTACTTTGGGTAACTCCTCTAACACCTCCAAAGTTGTGAACTCCTGAGCATATTCCATTCCAGATATGTATTCACAGATTTTCTACCTCTTCTCTTCTCATTATGTATTACTTGGGGTGGAGGTAATGACAATGCATTGTTCTGGATGAGAGTAAGAAGATTTTTGTGTACCACATATTTGCATACACTTTGGATTAATTTTCCAATTTTTCATTCGACATACTGAATCCCTGACACTAAACCATACCCTACTAGACTCTGACTGCTTATCCTAATATGATTGAGAAAAATAACTCAAACAGAATAGAAATAAAAGAAGTTCAGAGGAGGGGTGGTGTATAGTTGGGCTTGCCTTTTGCAATATATAGGGTAGGAGTTATAAATCTAGTCAATTTTTAATTGAAGTAGTTCTCAGTGTGTTTTTAAAGTTAACAAATAGGTGAATCCCTGTCTCCGTTTATCTGTAGCCTATTCAGCACATGCTTTTGTATATGCACATATAGAATCCTACCTGGTATCACACGTATACACTTGTGAGGTGGCCAGCTTGGCAGATACAAATTGTGAGAAAAGATCACTCCTCCTAATCGCTGTTGGAACTGAAAATTCAACCTATGGGGGAGCTTCCTAGTTAAACAGCATTATACATAAATCCATGTTCAGTAATATAAATATTTTTTGGATCTTTGGACGATATATATATCATGATGAATTTTGATTGTCATATATATTGCTACTTTTTAATGTCTCTGTGTGGGTTTTGTGTGTGTGTATATATATATATATATTTATATATATATATATATATATATATATATATATATATACATACATATATATATATATATACGCTCTAGATTTTTCAAAACGTGAAATATATGCGTCTTATTATGCACTGCCTAAATTCATTCATGTTCATCTATGTGGATTTCTAATCAACTTTTCACAAGATTATTCTCAGAAATATTCATCCACCTGAAATACATATTTGTTTCCTAGTCCTGAAAACTAAATTCAGTGAATGTTGCACACAAATTCTAATTTTTCTACAGTAACTTACCCAGCTTAACATCAATGCAAGTACATTCCTATGTTCCATGATGTCTATTTTGACGTTCATTTTTATTTAACACTGGTACATTACTTTTTCTTCATTTTATGCACATCATAGGATATATATTTCTTGCACAAGTTATCAAATTTATAGGCATTTGTTTCACTTTCAATCACTTCCTGCTTCAGAACACATGTATTCCTCCAGGTTTCTTGATAGTTTTTTTCATGAGACATCTTTCCAAACACATTATTTTCGATTTCCATAATCACTTTTGAAGCAAACTCACACACCCATCATGATACACCGTAATCCTATTATTACCATTTGATGTATAACTTGTTGGAATGAATGATTGTATATGAACATAAAATTTCTTATATATTTTCATATATCAATTCAATCTATTATTAAAAGTGGAACCAGTTATATTATTTATTCACAGTATGGTCTATTAAGGCATCATCTCTATATTCATACATACAGGGTACACCTAAATGTATCCCCAATACTAATTTATAAGTCTTTAAAATATTGCTTTCAGAAATGGTGGAAGAAATACTATAGTCACCTGATATACATATACATTTCATCACAGTAATATTCCTGACACAAAAGGCAAGGGTCACACTTATGATTGTACCAAAGCCTAAATTGAATTTGAGCATGTATTACTAACAACATCCATGTCCTGGTTCCCTAATGCTCTCAAATATCATTCCTATTGGTGACGACATATCTGTTTCTTCCTAAGATTATATATTGAACCATAACCCTGTTAAAAATGTCTTATCCTACAACTCACGTTGTACTTTGCCTAATTTTCTAATGTCTCCATTGATATCTGCTTTCAAACACCTTTTCTCCAGTTCATCATTGGGAATGTCCCCTCAAATGTGCTGACATTTACATTCACTCTCTCACCAAAACCGTATTGCTAAAGAACATTTGGTCCAACTCCTAGACTCACTCAAATGTGTTCTTCAAAGCCCTGCAGAGGGCAGCCCAGAGGTGCTTGGGTTGTCTCATGACTCCAATTCACATAAAGAATCTAAACCCTACAGTCAGTAGGCCTCAAATTGGAGAAGAAGAGCAGTATTAATTGAAGGCCTATTTGATCACTCCTGGTTCACAGGAAGGGTGTCCAGGCCACCCTGACTTTAGGCAAATGAGGTGCAAGGGAGCTTATTGTGGACACTGTCTTGCGCTGCGCCCCTCATGGAAACCTCCAGCCAGAGGTTATGATGAGTGTCTATATGGAAGAAGATGAGTGCCATGTGGGAGTGTTTTGGTTTTAAATGTGGTCATTTGTGCGGTGGTTGAAAGAGATGACTGGGTCCACCTGGGCTTGAACTCTGGTGTGATTCCCCTTAGAAATGGAGTTTTGGAAATGACCTTAGAGATGTATTGCCATGAATTGTGTTGGGATTTTAGGAGGAGAAGCATGAGATTCGACCACACATGACAGTAGGCCTCAAATTGGGAACGCAGAACATTTTGTCCAAATCCTTTATTCACTCTTCTTTTTAATCCTATCGTCTAACTTCCTAATTCTAGATAAATACCACGGTATATTTGAAATTCCAATGACCAGGTGGCACTGGAGAATATTTGGATGTCCTGTTGCTGATCATGAGTGTACCAGACAGTGCCTTGATTGACTGGGTTTCATGAAAATGGTGTAGAAAAGAGATGCCAGTAAGTTGGAGTCTGCTGAGTAGTTGGCCTAGAGCAGTGGTGTGCAGGTGTGTCATAAAACATCTGTGGTGGGGTCATGTGGATCTTCCATTGACTTCCAAATGGCTTGTGGCTGACATAGTGTAGCCAACAGACCCTTATATGTAAAGGCATCTTGTTATATCGAGAGGTTTAAGGGAAATTTTAAGAATAAGGTTGCTATGGTCAAGGGCACAAGCTACGTGAAATAGAAGACATTTTGGTGCATTTTCCTGCAGACCCTGACCCACCACACCTGACAGAACTCCCACTAGCACTTTGTCCCAGTTGAACTCATTGTATTTTGTGAAGTAAATACCATACTCCCAGTGAAGCAGCAAGAAACACCACAGAAAGTGGAGGATGGCCAAATGGCTTCACAGTCCACACGGGGAGACACTTAGCCCCCAGTGGTCACAGTTTACCTACAAAGAGAGAATTCAGCAACTGGTCCCTCATGTTCATTATAAAATAAGAAACCATGTCCTCCAGGTCACATAGATGCAGACCCAGCTTTGATGGTCTCACTACAAAGAGAGAAGAACATATATTTCAAGGGCCAAATCTCAGAGGCAGTCTCTCAAGAAGTCTTTAGACAAGAAGAGCTCCATGTTTGTGGAGTGTTTACCCTGATCCTTACTTTGGAAACTCCTCTACCAAATCCAAGGTTGTGAACTCCTGAGCATCTTCCATTCCAGATATGTATTCATAGATTTTCTAACTCTCCTCCTATAACTGTGTCTTATTGGGGCGAAGGTAATGTCATGGCATTGTTCTGGATGAGAGTTGGAATATTATTCTGTGGCACATATTTGCATACACATTGAATTCATTTTCCTATTTTCCAATCAAAATACCAAAATCATGACACTAACCTGTACCCTACTAGACTCTCACTACTAATCCTAATATGATGGAGAAAAAAAACCCAAACAGAATAGAAATACAAGCATTTTAGTGGACGCATGGTATATATTTGGACTTGCCTTTTGCATGATAAAGGGTAGGTGTTATAAATCTAGTAAATTTTTGTTTAAAACAATTTTTCATGTGTTTTTAAATTAACAAATATGTGAATTCCTGTCTCCCTTTCTGTATATACTATTTAGCACATGTATTTTTTCATGCACATATAAAATCCTACCTGGTATCACAGGTTAATTTTTGTGTGTTGTCTGACTTGGCAGATTCAAATTGTGAGAAGAGATCACTCCTCCTACCCTACTAGACTCTGACTACTAATCCTAATATGATGGAGAAAAATAACCGAAACAGAATGGAAATACAAGCAGTTCAGTGGAGGCATGGTGGATATTTGGACTTGCCTTTTGCATGATAAAGGGTTGGTGTTATAAATCTAGTCAATTTTTGCTTAAATAGTTCTCCATGTGTTTTTAAAATTATCAAATATGTGAATTACTGTCTCCCTTTCTCTATAGACTACTCAGCACATGTGTATTTATATGCACATATAGAATCCTACCTGGTATCACAGGTTAATTTTTGTGTGTTGTCTGACTTGGCAGATACAACTTGTGAGAAGAGATCACTCCTACTAACCACTGTTGAAACTGAAAATTCAACTTATGGGTGAGCTTCCTAGTTGAAAACATTATACATAAATGCATGTTCAGTAACATAAATATTTTTGCATATTTGAATGATATATATTTCATGATGAATATCGATTAGCATATGTATTGCTACTTTTTAATGTCTGTGTGTGTGTTTTGTGTATATATATATATATATATATATATATATATATATATATACACTCTCCAGATTTTTCGAAATATGAAATATATGTGTCTTATATACACTCCATAAATTCATCCATGTTCATGTATTTAGATTTATAATCAATTTTTCACAAGATTATTCTCAGAAATATTTATACACCTGAAATATATATTTGTTTCCAAGTACTGAAAACTAACTTCAGTGAAAGGTACATACGAATCCTAATATTTCTAGAGTAACTGACCCAGTTTAACATCAATGCAAGTAGACTCCTATGGGACATGATGTGTATTTTGACGTTCATTTTTTTCAACACTGGAACATTACTATTTCTTCAGTTTATGCACATCATAGAATATATATATATCATCCACAAGTTCACAAATTTGTACGCATTTGTTTCACTGTCAATCACTTCCTGCTTCAGAACACATGTATTCTTCCATGTTTCTTGACTGGTCTTTTCATGAGACTTCTTTCCAAAAATAATATTTTTTAGTTCCATTGTAAGATTAAAGCAAAACTCACACACCCTTCGGGATAAACCATAACCCTAGTATTAACATTAGATGTATGACTGGTTGGAATGAATGTATGTATATCAATATAAGATTTCCTGAATATTTTCAGATATCAACTCAATACATTACTTAAAGTTGGAAGAAGTCGCATTATTTATTCACAGTATGGCCTATTCATGCATTATCTCTATATTTATAGACACAGGGTACATCTATTTTTGCCCACAATACTAATTTATACATATTCCAAATATTGCTCCAAGAAATGGTGGAAGAAATACTCATGTAAGCTGATCTACATATACATTTTATCACAGTAATATTCTGGTCAGAAAATGCAAATATCACACTTATGATTGTACCAAAGCCTAAATGGAAAATGAACATGGCTTACTAAAAACATCCATGTGCAGGTTGCCTAATGCTCCCACTTGTCAATCTTGTTGGGGACTACATATTTGTTTCTTTCTAAGATTATATATTCAAACTCAATCCTATTGAAAATGTTTTATCCTATCTCTCACTTTACACTTTGCCTGATTTCCTAATGTCTCTATCGATATTAGCTTTCTAACATATTTTCCCCTGTTCATAATTGTGACTGACTCTTCACACGTGCTGACATTTACATTCACTGTCTACCCGAAAACCTATTGCTAAAGAAATTTTGGTCCAAATTCTTATACTCACTCTTCTTTCTAAACTTACCAACTGTCTTTCTAATACTACCGACTATTCCTTTTTGCCTGGATGTTCTCTTCGACATTCAATCATCCAAGGTACAAGGTCCTATAACATTGTATATCGATTAATCTGAGACATCTGTGCAGAACATAATTCAAAGCTAAGTATCCCAAATGAAGGGCCTAATGCCCTTCTGGGCTTCAAATCTAAATAGATTTCTGTTTTCATACTTATATTTTACCTATATATTTTTGTAAATATTGTAGGTTCCCAATGCCATTATTAATCCAGCAGAATGACTCCTCACCCAAATTGAACCTGTTATTAACCCTAACCATACACTGTTCCCTCAATCTACGTTTACAGAAGACCAGGGACAGAGTTGGTTTTACAATACAGGAATGTAGAGCATCTTTAACCTGCTGAGAACCTCAATGGTCCAAGCAGAAATGATCCCTGGAGAACTTGTAGGCAGCTTTTTAGGACCTGAGAGAGCAAAAGTCATCTTCCATTGCAGACAACCTGGTCAGGATGAAGGAATGTGTCTGAATAAGCCTCTCTCTTTTTAATGTAGAGAATATGGACCAAACCTGGACTCTGGGGAGAGCTGTTCCTAGTTTCCTATGGTTGATATTCCATTCTAACTTATGAAAGTGTCACAGAAAGTAGGGGCATCCTCTATCTCATGGGACCCTTGGAAGCAACTGTTAGGACAAAGTGGTTGCCAAGGTAGTGACTTCATTCAATTCTTGAAGGAAGTGACCTACCTCACTTCCTTGGTGATGGAACTCTCTGAATTTGGGATCCAGGAAGCCAGGCACACAGAACCAGTCTCAGTCTCAGTTCCAGTGGACTCACATGTTTGGATTTACCAATGACAGAGTCAGTCTCTCTTGGTACCTACTGATGTGAGGATTGCCAAATGCCCGGAGAGCTCTCAAGAGGGGACGTTCCTGAGAAAGCAGTTAGTGACTCACCACTGGCTCCTGACAACTTCACAGATTTGAACAAAGAGATCAGATCTGAGACAGGACAGGCCATTTCATGGGTACATAGAATGGCCAACAAGTCAGAGGACACTCCGGATTGTCACAGACCTACTTGGGGGAAGGATGTGCCTTTGTGGATGTGGGTGAAAGTTTGTGGTTTTGTCTCATGTTCTGAGAATAGGTAGGGAAGGCAGTTTGTTTGGTATTCAGTGGAGAGTTGCTAGTAAGTCGTTTGACATGGCGAGTGTTTCTATGTCTGTGTATACCACTGTGTCCGTGGTTGTAGACTTTAGAAAAGAGAATGCATTAATGGATGTGTCCTGTCTAGTGGAAAGCTTCTCAGGATTAATCTTTCCCAATTTATGAATGGACTGCGGCTTGACTTGTGGATGGGCAACACCTACAATCTTCCTAAGTTCCTGATTTCTTCCTGAATTCTGGCCACTCTCCAGAATAGGCTCATGATTTTGTGTCCAAGATATGTACCACCTCCAAGCTCTGTGACATGTCCATGTACTGGTGAGCTGAAGAGAATGGGGAGCATCTCAGAAAACTCAGATATCAGTGTGACCAGGAAAGTCTCAGTGGAGAAACCCTGCTTTGGGCCTTTTGCTTCCCTATTGTTCTGTAGCACTGAATGTCAGAAAGGTCTTTGCCTCAGGGCACCCCTTTGTGAAACCTGAAGAAAACAGTTTTCAAATGGACATTAATGTGCATCACCTGTGGCTCTTTGCTTAATGCTTTGGAAAGGGGTGTGTCTGAATTAGCCTCTTGGCCTTGTGTGTGGCTGTGACTTAGATTCTCAGCGCCTGATGGATCTAAAGAAAAATCCCATGTGTGCATACAAAACCAAAATGGCAAAAAAGATCAGTCATTGTGGATAAAGACTCTTTCCTTCCTCTGTTAGGTTCCTGACCTCTTCCAAGTGAGAATAGGGATTCTTTAGGGTCAAATGAGTTCTTCAAAGCCCTGCAGATGTGCTTGGGTTTTCTCATGAATCCAAATCACATAAAAAGTCTATACCTGACAGTCAGTAGTCCTCAAATTGGAGAAACAGAGCAGTATAAAAAGCAGGCTCATTTAATAACTCCTGGTTCACAGGAAGGGTGTTTAGGCCAACCTGATTTTAGGCAAATGAGGGGCCAAGGAGCTTATTTTGGATACTTTTTTTGGCTGTGTCCCTTATGGAAACCTCCAGCCAGAGGTTTTGATAAGTGTCTATATGGAAGAAGATGAGGGTCATGTGGGAGTGTTTTGGTTTTAATTGTAGTCATTTGTGTTGTGGTTGGAAGAGATGACTGGGTCCACCTGGGCTTGAACTCTGGTGTGATTCCCCTTAGACAGTGAGTTCTGGAACTGACCTCAGAGAAGTATTGCCATGAATTGTGTTGGGATTTTAGGAGGCCACGCATGAGTGTCGCCTTTGGATACTGAGATATAGTCCCAGGGTGGCTAAGTTGATATCAAAACACTCATGGACCTCAATTGTAGACCTCAATGGGCCGGGTTTCATTTGACCTTTTGGACTCTCTTTGGGAAGCCTTGCCTATGAGAGTTCTGCAGAGTTTTTATTGAAATGAGCTTCCTCACCATTTAGTGGTTCCTGAATGAATAGAAACCCACAGTGCATCCAACTTCATTATTGAAAAATGGCTAGAAAAATACCATTAAATTTTTGAAATTCACATGACCAGGTGGCTTGCAGATCTTTTGGATGTCCTATTGCTGATCATGAGTGTACCAGACAGTGCCTTGATTCATTGGGTTTCATGAAAATGGTGTAGAACAGAGATGCCAGTAAGATGGAGCCCGCTGATTAGCGGGCCTAGAGCAGTGGTGGGCAGGTGTGTGATAAAACATCTGTGGTGGGGCCATGTGGATCTGATATTGGATTTCAAATGTCTTGAGATGGACATAGTGCAGGCAGGAGACCATTATAAGTAAAGGCATCTTGTTATATGGAGAGGTTTCAGGGTAATATACAGAATCAGGTTGCTATGGTCAAGGGGGCAAGCTATGCGGTATATAGGCCAGTTTGGTGCATGCTCATGCATACCCTGACACACCACAAGTGACAGAACTCCCTCCAGCACTGTGTCCCAGTTGAACTCGTTGTATTTTGTGAAGCAAATATCAAAATCTCAGTGCAGGAGCAAGGAACACCAGGAAAAGTGGAGGATGACCAAATGGTTTCACAGTCTACACAGGGAGACACTAGGCCCCCAGTGGCCACAGTTTAAAATACTGAATCCCTGACACTAAAACCTACCCTATTAGACTCTGACTACTAATCCTAATAAGATGGAGAAAAATTACCCAAAAAAGTATAGAAATACTAGCAGTTCAGAGGAGGCATGTTGTATAGTTGGACGGGCCTTTTGCATTATATAGGGTAGGAGTTATAAATCAAGTCAATTTTTTGTTGAAATAGTTCTCCATGTGAATTTAAAGTTAACAAATATGTGAATTCCTGTCTCCCTTTCTATGTAGCCTATTCAGCACATGTATTTTCATATGCACATATAGAATCCTACCTGGTCCCACACGTACATTCTTGGGAGGTGGCTGAATTTTCAGACACAAATTGTGAGAAGAGATCACTCCTCCTAAATGCTGTTGGAAATGAAAATTCAACATATGTGTGAGCTTCCTTTTTAATCTAAATTATGTATAACATTTTGTAATGAATGTATGAATGTATATATCAATATTAGATATCCTATATTTTTTCAGATATCAATTCAATCCACTATTTAAAGTTGGAACTAGTTATATTATTTATTCACTGAATGGTCTATTCATACAATATCTCTATATTCATAGACACAGGGTACACCTATTTGTGCCCCCAATACTAATTTATATATGTTCAAAATATTGCTCCCAGAAATGGTGGAAGAAATACTCATGTCACATGATATACATATACATTTTATCACAGTAATATTCTGGACACAAAAAGCAAATATCACACTTATGATTGTACCAATGTAAAGGTCATTTGAGCGTTGGAGGAAGAGACCACCAAAAGATTGTCTCATGCAACAGCAAAGGGTTTATTGGGGGTCCAGCATGCTGGGGCTCAGAGCTCAGTTGTATAGAGAAGAGAGCCCTGAGAACAGCTTAAGCAGAGCTTATTTACTTTCCTTGGAGAGGTCAGGGAGGGAAGTTTATTGATGGTTCAGGGCGAGTGGCCGGTTTGCGTGCAACCGGGTGAGGGAGAACAATCTGCAGTTTAGCAGTTGGGGACTGCACATTCTGGGAATAAGATTAGCAAATAGCTCTCAAGATTTCAACAGTGTTTTGTTAAGCATACAGAAAAACAGGAAGTGACAAATACCTTTTTTATTAACCTTTCATTCCCCACTTCTTCTCGTTACTTTTAATCATAAATGTGATCATTGGACGGTGTCATATTTTATGCCTGCTAGTGGCGTATATTTTTTTCTGATTACCAAAAGTTTAACTTGTCCAATTTGAGCTTGAAGAAATGAAACTACATGGTGGAGCAAGCAAGTTCCTACAGTTAGCAATTAATGAGGATTATTAATGGACCAGCCAGGGCTGATAAAAGCGTAGTTAACCCCGGGGGACTATGTTAACGAAGACTCAAACCACCCTTTTTGGGCCTCTCTCTTTCGTTGACGCTCTTCAAGGCGACTTCTTAATTTACTCATATATTCTTTTACAACCAGTATGGTCGGCATAAAAACAACATTGTTCCCTCAATGTAGCATAAATGCCCCCTTTTCTCATGAAAAGGAGTTCCAACCCTCGCCTGTTCTGTTAAACAACTTTAGAGAGAGAGGTTCAAGATTCCTGTAAAGCTGTGATGGAGGTTTTTACTATCTTTAAGATTTTGTATACTGCTGCTTCTAATTGGGTCATTTCTTGTGTCCCATGAACTAGAGCAGTGGTTCCTGTGCCCACCCCTGCAGCAATTCCTATTCCCAAAAGGATGGCTAAAGTGAGGAAAACAGGTTCCTGGCAGAACCGGGTTGTATGCCCCACTATTTGAACTTTAAATGATACTGTGTCATGATAGAGCACTCTGGGAAACATCTGCATCATTACATTATTAATCATATCTGTTGACCATTTTATGAAAACATAAACAATGTTTAAGTATATAGAATTATACTGTTTTAGGTATGGAAAAGGCAAGGTACCTAAGATAGAATGGAAGACAGGGAAACAGTTATATTTAGTTGAAACCTGATTTAGAAGGCATTGCTTCTGTTGTAATCAATGAATCCCCTGAACCTCAAGTTTAGTTAGTTTCATAATTTTGTACCCAACATGTAAGGGAAGGGGCTCAGAAGTTCACAGTCTGCAGAATTTCACAAAAAGAAGATTTGGTTTTTTTTTCCCCTCTGTTCTGGGCAAGTAACATTTTTAAGGACACCTAAGCTTTTTTCTTCTCTCTTTTTTTTTCTACCTGCCAGCTGTTACCATGGAGCCCAGTTGGTAACTTCTTTATCTTAGAAATGTAGCCATCTCTTTGAAGCCCCAGCTCAAGGACAGGGGCCTTGTTCACATATTTTGTTAAAAACCAGTATGGGGGTGTCTAGCTTAGGAGTGTTGATTTTTCAAGCCAGTGCCCAAGTAGAACAGGAAACACGAAAACAGGAAGTTTATCTACATTGAACTCTTTATAGGGTCTCTTTTGCTGAAAGTCCTA